>NC_141141.1:73765220-74066086 GCF_053477565.2 Lygodium microphyllum
TTGGCATTTTTGATCCCAGGATTCAACCTTCAAGATGGACAATAGCTGGACTGTTTGATACAATTTGATCCCGGGATTCAACCTTCAAGATGACTGTTTGATACAGTTTGGGGCAGCTATGGATTCTTCAAGCTGAAGCCATCCCTAACCTTGAGAGCTCATACTCCACAAGCCCTTCAGCCTGTGAATGATTCCTATTGCCCGGATGAAGACATTGAATTCAACATGCATGGGAGCTTTGCATGCAGCCATGAAAGCTTCGCTTGAAGCTTCCCATTCTTGAAGCTCAAGCTCGAGGATAAGCATGGGAGCCTTCTTCATCAGCAAGAGCATTCAAATGCTGAAGTACTCTTCCACATATGCCCAACCAAAAATCCGACTTGATCAAGGGAGCAAGTGGCATCACGATGATTCATGTTTCAACGGTCTTCCCAAGCACTAAAGAGGTATGCCACTCTGATCTTAATCTCTCAATTTAGCCACTTGCTGAGCTTAATCCATTGTTGGAGAGATTCAAGATTACATAGGTTTAATAGTTCATCCCTCTTCGTGTGCAAGCATCATGCTTCTTCCTCAAATTCATTATAATGGTTGACATTAACCCCCTACCTTGTCTTGTGATCTTGGATGAACAATAACCATTGTAAATTGGGTAAGTAGCAGCCAGTGAGTCATTCGACTGCCAAGGTAACCCCTACCCCAACCTTTATCATTCCTTGCATCTCATGAAAAGGCCTAATGTCTTCTTTCCAATGCATCTCATGCTGATTGCTTATTAAAAATGTCTACCATGTATACTCCGACTGAGGTAAAAGGCCAATGCCAGGCGAGGTGGTAAGACAAAAGAGAGGTGACCCTCCCTTACCACTTAAGACCCTGAAGGAGTACACAACTCGGCTCGGGGGGAACTTTACCCACCTCCTGGTGATCCGAAGCCCAATACTTGTATGCAGGTGTGTAGGTACTTCCATGAGCTCTACTCCCCTGCCCCAATGATCCTTCTTGGATACCCCACAATGCTAATGGCACCCACGTATGACACTTGAAGTACATGCAGTCAAAGGAGATATATGGTAATGAATGTACTTATGCATTAATGGCAGATTTTATGGGTATGCAATGAAGCTCAAGATTATATTTAGTATGCTCAAGATACTATTGATGTGGCAGATTAGGCCCCTTAAACTATGATCTATCCATGTAAGACATTGGTACTAAGGGGAACATGCAGTGTTTTTGGTCATAGTCCTGTAGGACTATCACAAAGATCCCATTGCAGAAAATTCTATCCTAAATCTAGGGGTGAACCCTATAGCTCACCTCAAAGAGGGCTTTGTCCCCTCCAGTTTGAATCAAAAACCTCCCCAATCGGAGCTACAGTGTGAAAGTTATGCTCATTTTTTGTGCACTAGGGTCACTGTGGACAGGATGTAGACTACTCCAGGAAAGGCATTGTAAACCCCTTACAGAAAATTTTGATCATTTTTTGTCATAAAGGTTAACAGATCATCTCGAAGAGGTCGTTCCCCCCTTTGACTTGAGCCCAAAATCTCATCAATCTGAGTTTCCTACAAAGATTTATGCCCTTTTTACTGACAGCAAGTCCTGTGGACTACATTCAGATGGCTGGCCAGAAAGGCAAAAGAAAGACCCAAGAAGAACTCCAGAGGGAGATTAGAGAGTCCCGGACCTCCATGAATGAGGAACCAAGCTCAACACAAGATTACCATGGTGACATACAAGAGGAAATGCCTGAAACAGACCCATATACCCTTCTCAATCACACCCTTTGCCAACATGAGCTCTGTCATATGGAAAGCCACAATGATATGATCACCAACCACCACCAAATGATGTCCAAGTTTGATGAAGTGATCGAGCACATGGCTATCTCAAACTCAACGACTCAACAGACCTTGGAACAACTCACTACTCTTGTTGCTCGGTTAGTGACCGCTTCATCCCAAGAGAAGACCAATGACTCTAGACATGAGTCTAGACATCCTCCACATTAGGAACCGTCGCATGGCCCACAGGGTATACTTGGAGCTAAGGGAATTTCCCCTTCTACCTATGAGATAGGGGAACCCTCTCATACGCATGATGAGACCCTATTGAATTCCCCCGTCTACCATGCCGGCAACGTTCACTTGAGGCCTTCTCCCACGTTGGGTTGAATTGCACCCGCTCTACCTAGGAGCCCTCATGCACCCCATATGAATCAGCCACATCAAGGACAATATGGTACAAATGGCCAGCCTGGCAATCATGGATAGCATGATTATAATTGACAACATGGGCTTAATGCACCACAAGGGATGTATGGACAGCAGGGCATGTATGGCCACCACGGGATGCATGGACAGCAAGGATTTCATGGGCAGCATGGCCCCTATGATCTGTGTGACAAGATCATCCTAACAAAGTACAATAGACAATCCCCCTCACCATCTGACCTGAAAGAATGGACGTCCAAGTTGGAGTCCTACTTCAACATCTACCCCCGCACTGATGATCAAAAAATACTTTTTTCTTCTCTCCATTTGGAAGGTTTTTCCCACACTTGGTGGCGCTATATCAATTGGGAGAATCAAAAGTTCATTGATTGGGAAGATTTCAAAATGCATATGGTCCAAGTTTTTGTGTCCCCTATGGAAAAAGAACAGTTGGCAAGATGATGGTACACTCTTGACCAATGTAATCTCATTGTACGTGACTACACAAATCAGTTCATGAACTTGACCATGTATGTGGAAAGCATTAGTGACGATGCTAAATTGCACAAGTACATCTATGGGTTGGAACCAAGTCTATCAGCTAATGTCATGGCCCAAAAACCTACTACACTGTTTGATGCAATCGAACTGGCTAAGAGATATGCAAGAAAGTACCATGAGAATGAGCATTTTGAGCAAGGTGTTGAACCTCCCCGCGTCCCTTCACGATTAGCCCCATATGGAGGTGGTTTTTGAGGCACTTCTATGTCTAATAACCGCCCCAAAGTACCCAATTACCCCGCCTTCCATGCTGAAAGAAGAATGGGCACTTTTGGGACAGCATCGGGCCCTACTATTGAAAATAGGTATGCTAAAAATAAATAGTCCACTGCATCACCTTCCCATGGATCCAATAGTCAACAGTTCATCTCCCCAGATGTTGTGAAGGAACAGAAAGAAAAGGGCCTATGCTTTAAGTGTGGGATAAGTACACTGTTGATCATGCCTCCAAATGCCAATACAAGACAACTAATGTTAAAGTTCATAGCATGTATGTTACAGAAGATTGGCACAATGAGGAGGATGACCTGGCCATTGACCAAGATGAGCCCACCACAGAGGATGTTGATCATGAGCAGTTCTATGACCTGGATGATGGGTTTCCCTTTGATCCTAGCCGTGCTCCCTCATAGATACTTTGATTTAACATCCCACCCACCTCCCACTTCCCTTTTCTCGATCTCCTTGGATGCTTAGACGGGTTTCCATAGCCCTAGTACCCTTCACATTCAAGGCAGGATCAATGGAAAGCATGTTTTTATCCTTGTGGATAGTGGAAGCACTCACAGTTTTTTCAATAAATCAGCCATTGATCGGTTGAAATGTACCCCTATGGCATTACACCAACCCTTGAAGGTCCAAGTAGCAAATCGAGAAGAAGAAATCAGCACACATGTCCACAGTTCCCTTATGCGTGGCTGAAAATTATGTGGCATTGGTTGATCTTATTGCCCTAGATATGGGCCCCATTGATGTTGTCTTGGGTTGTGATTGGTTGAAACAATTAGGAAAAATTGCTATGGATTTCTCTCAGCTTTACATGGATTTTATGATGCATGGACAACCTATCCACCTAAAGGGAGTTCGAGATCATGTTGATTTTCAGCTCATTACAGCAAAGCAACTCAAACGAGAGTTTCAAAAATGCTCACAAATCTTTTTTTTGCAATTAAATAAGGACACTTCTAATCATCCTTCCGCAGTATCTCATGACTCTGCCTTGCAGGCCTTACTTGAGGAATACAATGACTTATTTCAGATGCCTACATCCCTCCCTCTCAAGAGACAAGTGGACCACCCACTTGACCTAGAGCCCCATTCTAAGTCAGTGTGAATAAACCCCCCTATAGACTCTCCAAGTGTGAGCGTGAAGAGGTTGCAAAGAAAATCAAGGAGTTGTTGGAGATGGGTTTCATTGAACCAAGTTCTTCCCCCTATGCATCCCCGGTCCTCTTAGTCAAAAAGAAATATGGCTCCTTTCGCATGTGCATTGACTACATAGATTTGAACAAAATTACAATGAAGAACCGCTACCCCATCCCACGGATTGATGGTTTGTTGGATGAGTTAAAAGGGGCATGCTTCTTCACTAAGATCAACTTGCACTCTGGCTACCATCAGATTCGTATGCGAGCAAGAAATGAGGTCAAAATGGCCTTCAGGACTAATCGTGGACTTTACCATTTTCTTGTGATGCCTTTTGGGTTGACTAACACCCTTGCCACCTTTCAAATCCTCATGAACAAAATCCTCCAGCCCTTTCTGTTCAAGTTCGTACTTGTTTTCTTTGATGGCATCCTCATTTACAACAAGTCATCTATGGAGCACTTGACACATGTTTGGAGGGTGTTTGACATATTGAGAGAGCATCGACTCTTTGCTAAGGAGAGCAAATGCATATTCATGCAAACATCTGTGGAGTACTTGGGACACATTGTGAGCAAAAATGGTATATAGGCTGACCCAAAAAAGGTGCAATGTGTTAAAGATTGGCCCACTCCTTCCACCACCACTTCTTTGCATGGCTTTCTTGGTCTCTTTTCATTCTATAGACACTTCATTCAACACTATATCACCATTGCAACACCTTTGACAGATCGCTTAAAAAAAGAGTCGTTCTTTTGGGATGCCACTATAGATCATAGCTTCAAACAATTAAAGGATGCACTTACTTCAGCCCCCATCCTTGTTTGTCCTAACTTCTCTAAGCTATTTACCATTCATTGTGATGCCAGTGACGGGGGTATTGGTGCAGTATTGTTGCAAGAGCATGGTGTGATTGCACTTGAAAGCCGAAAGCTTGATGAGAAGGAGATACAAATGAATATATATGACCAAGAGATGTTGGCCATCCTCCATGCCATCAAGAAATGGCACCACTATATGTATGGCAGCCACTTCCAAGTGAAAAGCGATCACCGAGTCCTCCAATACTTCTTGACTCAATCTACTTTGATTCCTAAGCAAAGGCAATGGGTTGCAACCTTACAGAACTATGACTTTGACATTTCACACACACGGGGCAAGGATAATATTGTGGCTGATTCTCTCTCTCGAATGTGGGCATGCAGAGTGTCCTCTATCTCAGAATTGCACAGTGATTGGGTTGAAGAGCTCCAAGAGGCTTAATTGTTAGATAAGCATTTCAATCACACAATTCAGAAATTACAGCATGGGGTCATGGCTGAAAACTCCCACTATCAGCTCAAGCATGGCCTTATTTGGTCCCATGGCAAGATTATCATCCCGCACACTTTCCCCTTCACGTAGAAGATCATGGAAGAAATGCATTCTTGCCCCACTGCCAGTCACTTGGGTGCTTTCAAAACGTTTGATAGGATTGCTAAGAGCTTTTATTGGAAAGGCTTATGGAGGGATGTCAAGGACTTTGTGACCAAATGTGTTCCATGCCAATAGAACAAGCATAGTACACTTAGGCCCACTGGCCTCTTGCAGCCTCTCACTATTCCTGAAGGGAAATATACTCACATCACAATGGACTTTATCACTAGCCTTCCTATGACTAAGAAATGATGGAACAGTATCTGTGTGGTAGTTGATCGCCTCACCAAAGCTGCCCACTTTATCCCCACTAAGATCCAATATACTGCCTCTCAAGTGGCCACTCAATTTATGGAAAACGTCTTCAAGCTGCATGGCTTACCACAAGTCATAGTACATGATCAGGATGCAAAGTTTATGAGCAACTTATGGCAGATAGTTTTCACCTCCATGGGGACCAAGCTTGCTCCATCCACTATGTACCACCCTCAAACAGATGGCCAAACTGAGAGAGTGAACAAATGGCTTGAGACATATTTGAGGCATTTTTGCCATGATGTACAGCACAGTTGGGATACTTGGCTTCACTTGGCTGAGTTTGCATATAATAACTCCACACACTCTAGCATTGGAGTTTCCCCTTTTGAGGCCTTATACGGGTATAAGGTTCCCCTTCCTATAGTCTTGTTTACTGATAAGATCAACCCTCAGAGTCAAGATGAATTGGATCACATGTAAGCTTTACTTCAGCAATGTAAAATGAATCTTCAGAAGGCCCAAACACACATGAAACTTTATGTTGATGAAAAACGAAGGCACTTGGAATTCAAAGAGGGGGAATTGGTCCTTTTGAAAGTGCCTAAGTCCTGCTACTCAAATCTCAAAGAGGGTAGCAGTAATAAGCTAGCCCATCACTTCTATGTCCCATACCGAATCGTGCAGAGAGTTGGCGACTTGGCCTACCGCTTAGAACTCCCCCCTACCACCAAAATCCATAATGTGTTTCATGTCAGTTAGCTGAAACTCTTTGTAGGCTTCTCAGTGGACTATGTGGAAGAACTTCCCCCCATAGATGAAGAGGGCATCACTCAATATGTCCCTGAAGTAATCATTAGGCAACGAGATAAGCACTTACAATCCTGATCCATCAAAGAATACCTCATCAAATTGCAAGGCCTACCCTTGGAAGAAGCCTCTTGGTGAACCGCAACAGCTGGAAGACTAGCCGGTCATGCCCCAAATCGCCCACCCTCTGCTCGCAGACTGCACACTATTTTAGAACAGTTTTGTACTTATTCAAATCACATACATGAGCATTCTACCTAGGCTGAAAGTACTCGTCATAAGCTCCGTTTCAACATATGGTGCGCCGCATTTGAAGCAGCCTATCAAAAGTTATGACCAGCTTACTCCAGCAAATCAGTTTCAGACTACATGTTGTCCCTAGTCTCTCCACACCTAATCTTCATTGTCAAAGGGCTCTGAGTAGTACTCTGCAACCCTCCCTTAGCCCACCCATCACTCCCCTCTATTTCTCCTTATTTTTTGGGGCAAAAACCTTTCGAGTGGGGATGGATTGTAACAAGTGGGATACACACCGACTGGGGTTTAGACACCCCGTCACACTGACTAGGGTATTTAAGGTGTAAGAGCCCTAAATTAGGGCAACCAGTTATTATCAAGATAATAATCTTCACCTTCATCTCCAGCTTCCATGGCTTCCTCCTTCCTTCTCTCCTCTTTTCTCTCTTTCTCTTTCTTCTTCTAGTCTTCTTTCTTCTTCTTCTTGTTCTCTTTCTCTCTCCTCAGCTCTCCTTCTCTCTCCTCTGAGCTTCTTTCATTACATCGAGGAAGGTAAAGTGCTTAGTAGTGAGGCCTTTCGTGACCAGATCTACGTGATTTTTGCCATTGGAGATCTTGACAAGATCAACAGAATTGTCCTCCATGACCCCATGTATGAAGTGATATCTCACCTCAATGTGTTTCGTCTTCACATGGAAGACCACATTCTTGGCTAGCTGAATAGCACTCATAGAATCTAAATGCAATGTAGGTATAGTATCAATCCCAAGGTCATGAAGCAAATGGCCCAACCATATGGCCTCCTTACCAGCCTCAATGGCTGCAACATACTCGGCCTCAGTGATAGAGAGAGTCATATGCTTTTGAACCCTAGATATCCAAGAGACAACACCCCCAGCATAGGTGAATACATAGCAAGAGGTGGACTTCCTCCTATCTGCATGTCTTGCATAATCAGATTCTGTGTACCACACAACTCCTATACCCTAGCTACCATAGCAAATACACATATTTGTTGTGCCTTTCAGGTATCTCCTGATACCCTTCACATCATCCCAATGTTTCTTGCTAGGTGTAGCAATATGGCGTGCCATAACACCAACTACAAAGGCAATATCTAGACGAGTGGCTAATCGTGGCATACATCAAACTGCCCATGGCTAGTGCATAAGGGATCTTGGCCACCTTGGTCTTCTACTCATGTCTGCAGATAATTAGCCTGTCAAACCTTCACATAACAAGGTAATGGTCAGCCAATAGGATTCACGTCTGGCATGTGGAAACACTCAAGGACTTTATGAATGTACTCCCTTTGTGAGAGGTAGAGTAGTCCCTAATGCCTATCGAGCTTAATGCGCATACCAAGAATGTGAGAGGCATGTCCCAAATACACCATCTCAAAGATCTTCTTTAGCTGAGATTTAAGAGCATCCAGCTCATCATCATCTCTTCATGCTATCAGCATATCATCCATATAAAGTTATACCAAAATAAGCAATGAGCCATCATGATCTTTGTTCATGTAAAGACACGGATCTATAGCACTCCTGTTGTAGTCCTATGACGGCATAAAGACATCAAACTTATGATACCACTCCCTAGGTGCCTGCTTCAATCCATAAAGACTTTTCTTCAACTTGCACACTAGGTGCTCCTTGCAAGGTTCTGCAAAGCCCTTGGGCTGCTCCATGTAAATCTCATCATGCAAATCCCCATGCAAAAATGCAATCTTGACATCCATTTAGTACATGTCTAAGTCAAGCTACGCGACTATGACCAAAACCAAGCGTAGGGTGGTCATTTTGACTACATGAGAAAAGACTTTATCAAAGTCAACTCCATGCTTCTGTTTAAAACCCTTAGCAACAAGTCTTGTCTTATAAGCTTGCTTGGGGTTTCTAGGGGTACTTTTCATCTTGTATACTCATTTGCACAACAAAGCCTTCTCGCCCTGAAGCAATGCAACCAAATCCCAATTCATATTCTTATGAAGGGAGTCCATCTTAGACTGCATAGCCCTCTCCCAGGAGTGACTGTCACCCCCACGCATAGCCCTCGCATAGCCTCATCATAGGCGAGAGGGTCTCCTACATCTGTAACCAAAACACAATGCATTGAAGGCTCAAATCTATCAAGTGGACATCTAGCTCGAGCAGACTATCTCACTGCAGGCTCTACTGCATGTCTAGCATCCTATCCAACACTCTGGCCATGTGTACCAACTGGTGCTGTAGGCTGTCCAACTAGCTATGCAAGAGCATGTGGCTTGTCCTGGAATATAACCCTGCATATCTCTACCACCTTCTTAGGCTGCCTATGCATCTTGTCTTCATGGAAAACTACATCATGGCTACAGATGACTTTTAACACCTGCGGATCCTAGAGGTGGTAACCCATCTCACCTACATCTCCATAGATAAGGAAAATGCATTTGACACTCTTAGGATCCAACTTAAACCGCTTGTCTTTGGGCACATGATAGAATGCCTCACATCCAAAGACACGTAGATGCACATAAGACAGAGGTTTCCCAATCCATACCTCCTCTACAACCTAGAAATCCAAACCACTAGAAGGTGATTTATTGATGACATGCACAACTATATTGACTGTCTCATCCCAAAAGCTTTATGGTAGGCCTGCATGGCTACGCATACTACATACATGCTCCTAGATGGTTCTATTCATCCACTTAGTCAAACCATTATGCAGTGGGGTATCGGGGGTAGTCAACTGACGCTTAATACCCCTCTCATCACATAGCTACTCAAAGGCACATGACACATATTCTTCCCCATTGTTAGTCCTAAGGCATTTCAACCTATGCCCATTCTAGTTCTTAACCAATGCAAGCCATCTCTGAAACACTGCCAAGACATATGACTTAACCTTAATGGGGTAAGCCTAGACTTTACATGAGAAATTGTCAATGAACATCACAAAATACTTTGCACCACCCATAGACTAACGGGGCATGGGCTCACAGACATCCAAATATACCAAATCTAGGGGCTCACTCATGCGTGTCCTACCAAACTTCTTATGTGTATTCCTAGTATGTCTTCCTTAAAGACAATGCTCACATGAATCAAAACATGTATAGTCAAGGGGCGATAAGTACTGCAAAAAGCAGAGAGCACTTTCATTCCCTTTAAGAAAATGTGGCCCAAACGCGCATGCAAAAGAGATACATGTGGGACGGAACTGACTAACAAAACACGGTCAATAGAGGATCCATCAACTACATGAGGATAGAGGCTGCTAGCCTTGGCACCTCTAGCAAGCACAAGTCTGCCATGGGTGATCTTCCAAGCAGAATCCCCAAATGAAACATGAAATCTAGCATATCAAGCTTCCCTCTGTAGACATAAGACAGCGTGCAAGTGTAGGTACATGATGTACATCCTGTAACAAAAAAGTATTGCTAGTAGAGAACTGCAGCCGTACATCCCCCAATGCTAACAATAGCAAGTGACCTATCATCACCCAAGCAAACTAAACCAAAGACAGTGTGGCAGGAGTGAAACCATTCATGGCATGGTGTAACATGAAATGAAGCACTAGAATCCAAAAGCCAATACTGCGTATACATAGAGTGAACCTCGGTCAATGGTGTAGCATCACAAAAACTAGCTACAAGTATGTACTTCCCATCGGAATCATCAGTTTGCATGACACTAATTTCCTCTATTTTCACACTCGATTTCACATGTACCATGCTATGATCAGAGGACTTTTCTTGTACTTTGTCTCTCCCCTTCTCTTTTTACTTCTCATTGCAGAACTCATGACACTGTGGCTGTATGTGACTCTTCTTGCCGCAATGATGACATGTCACATTAGCATTTCTTCAACGAGACTTGTTGCGCGACTTATTACACTACTAGACCTAGACTTCTGCAAGTCTCTACCACGGCCATTTCCATGGTCATTCTTTCTATTACCATCTCTATTTCTAATAGTGAAAGCATGCGACACACGAGAGACATCCAAGTTCTTACGGTTGATCTCTTCTTGCAGAAGAGCACTCTCTACATCAAGCAAGTTCAGAATAGTAGGAGGAGTACGTAAGGAATTCCAAAATACATTCCATAAGTCACTCAGAGTCCCAAGTAAAAAAAATGGAGTAACCTCATCATTGAAGGTAATGCCATGTGAAGTCAAGTTCTTGATAATAGCATGGAGTTGGCTCAAATGAGCAAACATCGTCATATTCTCCTTCATGTGCAAGTCCATAAGTTACTTCAGTCAATACATCTAACTTGTTAGACTTTTCTTGTCATAGAGGTTCTTGATCTTATCCCAAAGCTTCCAAGCACTCTATGCTTCCTCAACCACATTGTAATGCACATGTTCAATGAGAAACAAAATGAGAGGAGACTTGCATAGCTCATCAAGCTCATCCCATTCATCATCACTCATAGTTTCGAGCTACTCACCATGTGTCCTCAGTGGCTTTATCTGCAATTTTTGCACAAGTACCTTCCAAACTTGGCTCTTCTAGTAGGCATAATTCATACCATCAAGCTTATGATGTGGAAGATAGCACTATTAGTGGAGGAAGATGTCATATTGTAGTCCAAAATGATGCATATAGTTTAAAACTGCTTGTTGTTTTCTGTTGTAAACAACCAAAATACCACCAAAACCAAGGCAAAATGACCGCGAACTGATAGCTAATGATGCTGCCCAATGAGTACCATCAAAAGTATTTAAAATCAGGATGATTCAGCATGAAAATTCCACATTAGTCCATGCATAACTGATTGCTATAATAAATTATAATCAATTACAATGAAAGAAAACTATAGGAAAAATGAATACAGCAAGTCAATCACTGATTGCCAAAGCTTAACTAGTATCAAGCGAGCAGAAATCAGTGTGTGATAGTTATATGGTGTCGGAGGGGTTTTTGTCAAAAGGTCGAATTCACTGGAGATGAGAAGTAGAAGGAAGTAGTGATAGGAGATGGAAGAGAAAATAGAGAATACACAAGTGGTAAACACAACAAAGACAAAGAACAATGAATTACATCAATATGTATTGAAAGAACTTGGAATCTTTGCACTACTCAGAGGCAATCTCCAGGCATTAGATCTCCTGGAGCTTCTTTGTAGAACAAAAAAAACCTCAAAATTACAGCTCCTTCTCTGCTGCTCAAAATCCAAATCTAATAGCTCCATTGGCTCTCCGAAAGGGGGGCAAAACCTCAGGAAACCTAATCATAGTTCTCCCAAAACACTCCTTCTTCTTTCAGTTCAATCTATAATTTTCAGCTTGTTTACAATGATCGTGTCGTGCACGATTTCATCAATCTGTCCCTCTTGTGAAAATCCCCTAATTGGTTGAAAAAGCAACTAGCTTTTTGTATGCCAGCCTAATCTAGAAGCTTTTCTAACTTTTTCCGATCTTTACAATAAATAATATAAAAAATATGCTAAAATTATCCAAAAATCTAGTATTTTTGGATAATCCATGCAACTCACACTAGTACTAATAGCTCAAATCACATTGACTCTCTAGATCAATAAAGAAGTTGGATGATGATGCATTCCATGTTTTTTCACACTTTTTCCTCATAACATCACGACAACGAATATCGAGCAAACACCCAATCATGTCAAATGAATCCGTTAGTAATCCAACACACCCCTTGTATAATAGGGTAAAGTGTACACAACACTGGTAAGACCTTACACAAAGAGGTGTATGCTCATGGAGTGCAAAGCCCAAATCAGCTCAAGTACATCTATGATGACCACGACATATTAACCATGCAACATTCAAGTGAAGATCCTAGTCTCAAGTATCCCAATGCTCAAGTAGCATAAATCGCCTGCTCAATGAATGTCAAGCATATCAAGATGCTCCCACTGGCACAAAATTTGTAAATATCAAGCAAAGAAGCTCAATAAGAACATATGATAGCACCAGTGCTAGATAATTTAAGATCAAGCATCAATAACATCTCATGAGCATATAGGCCATGTAGCATCTATACATAGCATCCATAGACATCAAGTACATCCACACTGTAACTTTGGCAAGTTGAGAAATAGCCAAAGTAAGGTCCGTGCAATCAAATGTCAAGCCAAAGCAAGGCTCAGTAGCATCCAACTCCAAAAAATGTAACGGGTATGTAGTAGTGGCATAGGCCAAGCATGTTAAGACCGGTCAGATGACATAAGCAAAGTATATGCCATAAAGTACATCAAAGATGAAGATCCAAATTTTATGCAAAGTGAGCTCAAGCTCAACCAATGATTCGTGAGAAAATCTAAGCTCTATGTAGATCCCCTAGAGTCAATACATTAATGTATACATCCAAGACATAGACCGAATCCAATTGGCATATCCAAACATAAGCAGAATATTCCAACAACAAATGAACATCCAAAATTGAGCAAGCAGTGGCTCAATCCAAGCTCAAAACCATAAAAAAACCATAGGCATACTTTCCCATATGTATAGGCACCAACGGGGCATAATCGGGCATCAAATGACCATCACGTGTACCTGCAAAGATCAATGACATGGCAAAAGATCTTTAGCCCTGAATATTCCAATAGCAAATAACCTCTATAAACTGAGCAAATAAGTGATCAAACCAAGATCAAATCGATAGGCAAACCATAGGAATACATTCCCTCACATATAGGCATCATCCAAGGATAATAGGCATCAAATGACCATCATATGTACTTGTAAAGATCAATGATAGGGTGTTGCCCTATTTATGATAGCCTAGGACTATTCGTACATGCTGAGCTAAATCAGTTCCCAGGTCAATGCCAACCATAAATATCAGTGCCCAAACCCAAAGCCAAGTGTGGGGAGGATTCAACAAGCCATAACCAAGTGCCAGATAAAGTAAATGAGCTAGGGGGCTGCTATGAATGTATGGGACAAGTTGAAAACATGCATGTTGCTATTTATATAGCCAAGAGGAGCTCAAGATCAAAGCCCCAAGTCATGTGGAAGTGCCCAAGCTCAATACCAACTGTCGAGGGGTCTCAATAGATCGTAAACAAGTGCCAAGTGGTTGAGGAGCTACTGTAGATCTCTGTCATACTGAAAAAAACGTATGTCAAGATGGCGTGATTGCGCCAGCTGTAGATATGGGGCTAGGGGGCTACAACAAAGGTTGCAAGTGGTGGGGGGGTCCCCAAGGGGCCAAGGAAGGCTAGAAATCAAGCTAAGTAAGCAACCAAGCTCTCTAATGGCTGCCACAAGCTCAAACCCTGCTATGAACATGTGAGATGAAAACTAAGTGAGAGAAGAATTCCCATACCTCGTGTCAATGCCGAGAAGCACTTGCAAAGGACCAGTTCTGATACCCGTTGAAAGGTGAGAAGGATCAATTCTTTCTTGGAAGAGCTTTGGCAGGAGAGCAAAAGTAAGAAAGAGAGACCAAATGGGAACTCCAAAAGTCACAATGTTTAACTGAGCCTTCCTTTATTCAAACTATTACTAAAAGAAAAAAGTATAAAGTGACGGTGATGGGCACCCGCAGTGTGTAGTGGTGAGTACTATCAGTGTAGTAATACACTGGCAGCTAGGCAGAGGCCTGTTTACCCCCAAAACACCATATTGAGGAGTATCGGAATTTTCCATAAGTTTGGGACACGTGATCAAATCTTCGGATTTGTCATAACTTGAACACTATCGATCATTCTATAGGTCAATAGATTTTATTTTTCAAGCACTTTCCAATGTTAGGTCACACCATATGGTTTTGAGAAAATTATGGGCATGTTATCCGAGTGCCACCTTTTTAGTATTCAAAAAATGGGAATTGGGAGATTACTAAACTCACTAATACTGCGTTCCAAATACAAAGTCTTACTTAGTTTCCCTAAAATGATACAAATTCAAGATGCTAAATGATTATATGTGGTTAATGTTCCCTATACTATAATGCATCAAATTACAGAGAAGTTCTTAGCTTACGGAGACCACACTATCTTAGGGTAGATTTGTCAAGAATCTCATCCTCCCACTACCCTTGCTTGGATACTTTTAGTTATCTACTTGCCTAACACATTTATGTTGTATGAATAAAATCAACTTCCTTAATTAGTCCTTTTAGTCACAGTGTTTGTTCATGTAACTTAAGTCGCAACATAGAAACAATGAAAACAATCCTTTGGAATACAACTTTTCTATTTATTAGATAATCTTACACAAGTGCTTACCTTTTTCTCACATAGAAGAATGGCTCCAAGGCCTTTATTTTACTAAGATTTTGCCATTAACTAGTACTGGGGCTCTCCTGAGGCACGCAAGGTTTGGAATGGTTCTTAGGAGCTTAAGAGTTTACTAGCCAGATTCCCATTGGTACCCTCAACTCCTACCCAAGGATCCCTAATAGAGCGATCTCTCACTATTAGGGTCATTCTGAACTCTCCGAGGCAACAAAACCATTCCCTCTTGGTGGTCAATGATTTTGCAACTAGCCTTGGGGAAGGTCTAGCACACTTTCCTTTTCTCATGTTGTAAATTTAGTCTATTAGGACTTTGACTTAGTTCAATCAAACTTACTAATTGCATCAAGTAAACTTGCATAATCCAAATGCAAGCACAAGTAATTCTTTTTCAAGAAATATTTATACACAAACAAGGAGACAATTAGAGTAAAATTTTAACCTAGTGGTTATTCTTTCCAACTTAGTCTATCCCCTTCTTGGATTTTTCCTAGTTTATGTTTGGATTTTACTAAGTCTCCTTTGAAATCTCAATTCTAATAAGGCTTTCTTTACTGGATATTTCCTTGGTTATTACTAAATTTTCTAACTTGTTTTGATCTTTGATTACAATCTTCTCAACTTAAATCTTTATTGAAGCTTAGTCGATTGATCTTATTACGAGTCTTGACTATTTTTCTAAACTTTTATATGTTAGGATTTGTCGTCACTTTTGTGGAAAGTAAGTTGGAAACTTTCTTGATGCAATCACTTCATTCCAAATACTTATTAGAAATTGATTTATTTGATGTGATTTACTTATATGTAGCTAAACTAAGATTTTAATTCAATGCATTTATAATACCTTTCAAGATTTAAAGTCTAAATTAATAGTTCGTATCTTATTCCAACATTACTTTCTTATCAAAGGTTTAACGTGCCCATGTTTCAAATTATAAAATTTCCATTAAAAATTTAGAGGAACATTCAACAAGACTATAAAAGGAACTTGGGATTATGTTGCATGAGATGGTGTGTTGTCCACGCTCATGACTATATTTCTAACTTCTCTTGTTAGCACTCACATGAGCACACTGCTGCCAAGACCCACAAACCGCTTATTGCTTCAAGTGTTTCAAGCCGAGATCTATGGCTACCTCTCACATAGCTGTGCATACTCTCACACACACACAAATATAGTGAGCTTACCTTTGAATCCAACCGAGTTGTTTCCTCCCACAAATCCATGGGTAGCCCCACTATCCAAGATGCACTTTCAAGCAAGGTCTATCTCCAAGCTCTAAGCTTCAAGCTCCATAGCTACACATGCAAGAAAAGAGAAGAGAACAAGATGAAGATGAAGAGAGGAGAAAAAGAACTTCTCCACAGTCCCTCACTCTCTCATATATACACTCTCCCTCTCTCACACACTCTCTCTCCCTCATACATAAGAATGAAGAAAAAAGCAAGAGACAAGAAGAGAGCAAGTTTGTCCACACATCGAGAATGAGCTTCTTCATTCACTTTTTGACTTTTATACATATCCTATCTCCTCCTTGTGGGTGTCCATCCGCTTTTTGGTCCAGCCCCAGCCTTTGTTCTCTGTCTTCCTCTTATCTTGAGATTATATTGCACTTTTACTTTCCTAGTTTGTTTTTACTTGGTCTTCCAAGGGTTAACATTACCCCCTCCTAGCTAAGTACCAGTTCCATGGCACTTAATGGTATGAGCTTGAAGATGTTGAGGGTTCGTGTAGAATGATTCTTGGAGCCATTGGGGTGGTTGGTCATGTTGAAGACACTCTATGAAGTAGGGTTAAGGTTGATGATGTCAAAGATAGGTTGATTGGCTAAATAAGGCCTTTGCAGATGTTGGCTTGTCTCATCACTACACGATGTACCTAAAAATAAGAACAAGTACACTTTCTAGCAGGTGTGTCTACCTTATCATACAATGCACTGTGTAAGTGATGGTGGAATTGGGAGATGGGTCAAAAGTCTAAGGTGTTATCCAACACTTGAGTACCTAGTTCATGTAAAGGGAGGCGTTGTGTGTGACTTAGGGAGATAATTCTATCAAAATTTTCTACCCTTGATGTTCCCTAAGTGGTGAAGTGAGGGAGGGGCTAGGGTGGTCCTTAGGTGTAGCTATTGAGACACTCATAGAGTACAAGTAGAGGAATTTCATTTTTGTTTTCTTTTCTTTTTCACTTCTTTTATCTTCTCTTCTTTTTTTGTTTTTTATTGTTTCATGGGCAGGGGCCAAGCTGTGGGGAGGCTTGAGGGATTTGCTAAGCAAAGGTCAGCTTTGCATATAGTCCCTTCAAGTTTATTCTTGCGTTGAGAGGTGTGGTGGGAAAAAACAAGTGATTGTACCCAATAAACCTGTTATCACTCATATCTTCTAATAATCTCATACAAAATGCTAGCAAGAGGATGGCTCTCATCATGAGATAGGTCATTGTGCAACTATCTATCCCTACATTAATGTCAAAAAAGAAAGGTAGTAACCACTCTTCCTCTACATTAGTAGGCTTTTGTTTTAGTAAGATTCTCAAGATGCAGATATAATTACAAGTGGTGATGAAGGTAGGATTTAGGTAAAAGAGAATTATTTGAGGAAGTATGCTATGAATGGGTGTAGGTCCCTTTCTATGAATGTTAAGCACTCCTCCAGAGATACAGTATTCACATTATAAATCGTAGAGAAATAGTACCTACCATGCATCTCCTAGTTGAAATCAACTGTAATTCTCTGTGGATAGGGCATGTAGGTAGGATTATTCCTCTTGTATGGTAGTTTTCTTAGGTAAGTTACTCATGAATATATGTGTGCATCATGTGGATTCAAAATAAGATATTTTTAAAATATCATTTTTATACATTTTTTACATACAAAAGGGTGTAATATAAAGGGATTATTTACATATTCAATAGAAAAGGGTTATGTTTTATTCAAGAAAAATTCATAGATAAGGACATTTATAAATAGGCTTTGAATGCACCTGATGTAGAGGATATACATATAGTAGCTTCCCCGAGGTAGTGTGTTACAGAATGCCATCTAGGCATCTAAGTTAGAGTCCCAAATGTTTCTTCACCACTTTGATTGTGCTTCATAACCCTTCCTTTCTTGGGCACCTCCATCACCTTGTCCTCCCAATAATCTCCAGGCTCCCGTTGCCACCTTCTAGAGTGTCTGATTCTCTCCTGTAACTACCCTTCCCTAGTCTTATCAATAGCTTTATCACTTTCTCCACTACCCTTGGAGAGAACACTTTGTTTAGTATTAGAGGGAAGGTAAAGATGAATTCAAAGAGCCAGCTTCAATTCTTCCAATGCTCCCATATTGTATGTTCTTGGTTCCAATTCATAGGATCGCACTCCTCCCCTTGAAGAATGGCCACATTAGGAACTTGATGTGACTGCTATGAAAAATTAGGCTTTTTAGTTTTCACATGCACTTAAGTATCTATGATGCATGGTACAACCTTTGATGAAATCAATCACATCCACACTTTTACCAATCGGTTTCATGGAATTGTAGCTCTTTCGCATGAATTGTGATTACTCCTAACACTCGATTTTGGATCCCTTATGGGTTTTGTTAGGTGGTTTGATGGGTGATCAACCCAGGTAGTCAAATTGAGTCTCTACTAAGAGATAAGCAGCTAGTGGTTGGTAATTTCAGCCCACTTCTAGACTATTAGGTTAAAGTTTTAGTGACAATTAGTTCTATGGTCTCATCTGCAAGTTTGAGTCTCAACCTGGATTGCTGGGCAGCTAGATGTTTGCCATAGTAGGTCATGGACTTGTCAAAATGATCAAAAATTGCTTTTTGGAAAACCCATCCCAGCGGTAGGTTTGCCTCTTTGTCAAAATTATCAAAAATTGTTATATTGGCAAGGCAAGTCCATCCAAATATCCTAGGCTTCTAATGTCTACATATGCAATTCAATAATTTATAATGGCTATGTACGCAATTTCATAATTTTGACTTAACTAATAACAATGAGGTTTTCTCTATTAAAGAGAGTACTTTACTCAACGAATTTAATGACCTACTTTTAACTCTCTTAACTCACCTTTTTCAATTTTACATGATTCGTGAATGCTAAAATAATATTTGAGATATGCAGTGTACCTAGTTAGAAAAAACATGATTTTGAAGATAAAATTATGCTCAAAGATTCATGATGCTTTGTTGGTAAACACAATTTTAAAAAATGATGCAATGCATATCCAACACTAGATATAGAAATGAATAAATCCACTAAAAGGTTGTGCCTAACTATCTAAAGTCCCAAGGGATGCACCATATCGACATGTAAGATACCACGTAAGTTCAAAAGAAAATGTATTATATTAAGTAGCATTTACATAATTATATTTACAAAAACGGTTTTTTGTTACAATTAGAAAAAAATATTATGTTTAGTGAAGTGAAAGGAGTCATTTTATAGCCTTATAGCATGTAAATAATGGGTATTTCTTAATATCCTTTGAATGCAACTTTTATAAATGATTTCTTATAGGTGCCCCCCACCCTCGAGTCTAAAGTGCACATGCACCATGCAACATATAATAATAATCGTTAATTAAATTGCTTCATTTTTTCTCTTCTTGCCTCTAAATTCGTTTTAAATCAAAATTTTGAGATACATACTCATCATCCAAAGAAATACTCTACAATTATTAGATGGAGTACTCTATATAGAATGCTTTGACTAGAGTAGATTTTGCAAACAATACTACATAAATATTAAACTTAAAATATGAAGAATAGAGCTTCAAAGAAGTATTAATATATAAACTAAAGTATTACTTATTTTCAATGCTTCTTAGTGGCATTGGCTTTGTTCCCTTTCATTTCACTACTACTTTCTTTTTATACTAGAAAAACAAAGAGAAAGAACACACACAAAATACTATAGAAGTTTTCACAAAGAACAAAGCTCTATACAGCTTTGCATAGAGCACATAATATTTCTATATTTTAGTTCATGTTTATAAACATTCTAATTGAAATATAGACATGTGGATATACATGTGTTTAAACATATTCCAATTGTAGAAGTAATTTTTGTGGAATGCTTTGCACAAAGTATTGACCTAGTATCAAAACCTAAGCCTAAAACTGAGATATCACACAATGTTAATGCATATACAAAGATTCTATAGATTTTCAAATTAAAGGAGGTGAGAAAACCTTTTTTGTTGTAGCTTTCTTTGAAAATAAAATAAAAAATCTTTTCTACCGTTCGGATATCTCCATTGAAATTTGGTTGGATGCTACTTATCTTTTATGATCCTTGGAGTTTTCTACTATGAGCATCTACTTTTCCAAGTACCAAGCATGGTGGATGAGCGTTGGTTGACAACTGAAGGCTACATAGGAAAAGAGAATAGATGAATGAAGTTCTTATACATATACCATGTAATCTTTAGGCTTTTGAGCATGGGAATTAGCTAGGACCTCCCAGAACTCTATTACCTTGGTTTTCCTTTGCACTAGCTCATCATTTAAGGATTGTCACAAATCAAGTCATTTTGACACTCGATTTGTTACTTTGTTGATGGTTTTAGCCTTGTTGAAGGCTTCTCAAAGAATGGGATAAGGTTATTGGTAGTATGGTCGTGTCATGCACTCTATTCATTGTGGTTATGATAACACACATAATATTTGCATGTTTCAACTCAAGTCTGAACTTGCTTTTCATCAAGCAGCTAGAAAGAACTTGGAAAGATCAACAACTTACTAGAGGTTATCATCTCCATGCATTATAAACACAATTGTCCAGTAATATGTGTTCTAACTCAAGGAACACTGCATGCCAATATGACCAAGATTTCAAATTTTAGCATACCAAATTTACAAAGTTGGTACACCACTCCAAATCTTCCTTTCTTGAAGATGAGGTCCTCGTCTACTTCTTACCTTGTAATTTCCCCACATGTGCCATTACTCTTTCAGCTATAATTTTACTGGTCTTCATCTTTTAGCTCCTCATTCATGTCATCCTTGTCCAATTCTTTAGATGCACAAGAAATTTTCTCTTCCAAGAACGACTTTTGCTTAACCTCTTTCAATATCTAGAATTCCCAACCCTCCTTTTCTATTCACTCTCCTCTATAGTATTTGGAGTTATATTCCAACTTTGGAATGTGGTTTCACACTATGTACCCTCTAATGGTCATTGGAATGCTATACTACTATGACTCATGAGAATCTCCTTCTCCAAGCATAAAACATGTTTGATGAGTGTTGTCTAGTAGTGCTACACTACATAGCAAAATAAACCAAGTGCATGAAGGCCTTATACCTTACTTACCAAATATTAAAGAGACTTTCAAGTGTGACAACTTATTTGGAGCTCTTGCATTGGCTATTTGTCCAAGGTCTTCCATATGATACACCCTTTGAACACTTCATGTTTAGCTTCATCAATGGTTTGGGCCTTGTTAGAGACTTCCCAGAGCACATACTAAGAGTGTTGCGATATTGTATTATTCTCACAATAGCGATTGTTACATAAAGAAGATAATCCCTCCACATGAAGATCATTTCATATTAGGAGAACCAACATGCCCCATGCATTCGGATAGGTAGTTGGTATGGATAGTGATTTTATTGTTGAAGCACATCCTTACAAGATCTCCACATGTGTGGTTATCCTAAATGATTCCTAGTGTGTGAGATCAATAATTTGGCTTGCACCAAAGATGCTTAAATATCACCAAGCTAGAAATTATGGTGTTCCATGATTTTTAAACTATCAATATGAAATCAAATATTTTGTTGATGAGGGTCCAAGAGTTTAGAAAATGGGGTAACATGTTCCTAAAACCCTTATTTTTGAGTGTTTTATAATGAATTTTCTAGTCAAAATATCTAAATTATTACCTTGAAGATCATACTTTGAGTCAAGCTATCATATAAAAGGACCTCTCAAAAGTGTGCACTTACTATGCACACAAGAAATGCCAACCATTCAAACAAAATTACCTCCTTTCCCTTCCTTCCTCCCCCAACTGCTCTTTGTCACACATCTATAGAAAGAATTAGCACTTGTATACATAAACATAGACTTCCTTAAAGATCATACTTTGAGTCAAGCTATCATATAAAAGGACCTCTCAAAAGTGTGCACTTATTGTGCACACAAGAAATGTCAACCATTCAAACAAAATTACCTCATTTCCCTTCCTTCCTCCCCCAACTGCTCATTGTCACACATCTATAGAAAGAATTAGCACTTGTATACATAAACATAGACTTCCACAAGGGTAGTGAACTGCAAAGAAATGCACGCATTTGTTCTTCAAAGGGCTTATGCTTGAGGCTCCCTGCCATGTTGCTATTGGTGAGCTCTTTTTCCTTTGAATGGTAGATGGCCCTCTTCTTTTAGGCACTTGAGGATTCTCCGAGTGTTAAAGTGACTCGTGAGGACGCTTTCTACGAGACAACTTGAGGGTGGGGTTAAACACACTTTTGTTTAAACCTTCACAAGGGAGAGGTGTGGAGCACGCACCATAGAGTTGAGATGATTTGGATGTTCATATTAGATAGCATAATATTTCAAAAAAGGAAAATGTAGGGAATAAGCCATTAATACTTATGTTGTCATTGACAATAGTGAGAAAAATATTTGGCTCTCGATATATATCGGCACAGGCCCCACAGATTTTGGCAGGTTCAACCCGTACAAGGTAACTATGGGTCCCATAATTTAAAAAGGCCCCTAAAATGACGTTTGGTCTCTCCTCAATGGACTCTCCAGGATTCGAATCCTGCACTCTGCTGATCTAAGGCATACGCTCAGAACCATACTCCTGCATGAGAGGATAATGACATGTCAGCATCTAGTAAATTAATTATTCAAATAAATACAAAAAATAAAGTGACCAGCAAGTCACTGGGAGAGAGCCGACACGTCCATAAAACCTCTGGGGCCCGTACTGATATTTATCTTCGTCGCAAATATCTAGCTTCGTTGTACTTTGAAGATAATTTCTCCTTCATTTACCAATACTTATGGTGACAACAATAAACACAAGTAATAAGAAGGTCATCCCGATGAATCTATACTTGCGAGCGTCTGATAGCGTTCAACTGTTCTGGCTCAAAGGGCCAACCATGGACAATGGATGAAGTAGTATATGAACGCTAGCTGCAAAACGTTGTGCAATTTGGCAACGTTTAAAGAAAAACAAAAACGGGGCCCTCAGTTGCTCAAGTGAAAAAAAATAAATGGAACCTCCATCAACGTACGAATGAAGAGCACAACTAGCGGCAAGACGATCTGAGTGCGACATGCTGAGAATGCGTCTGTGGGCAATCGGCGTGGTCGACTGTGATGCGTTGAAGTAATTAGACTTACAGAAGCAAAGAGAACGTAAGTGTAGAGCAGGCTACTACTTGGAGGGGGATCTATTAATAATTAAGGATAGTAACTATAAGCTTGCACTTAGGCTGCCTGAGCGGCTGGTAATTGGCGGTGGGCGAGATGGGGAGTAGCCGTTGCAGCAACAATGGCCTCGCAGGTGTAGAGCTCGAGCTTGTGCGAAAGGGCGTCGGGCAGGCGCGCAAGCAGGTTCTTGGAGGCGTAGCTGGCGGTATAAAGCCCGTGGCGCATGCCGGCAAAGTGGAAGGAGAGATTGCCGCCCAGCCAGTAGGTGAGGCTTTGGATGTAAGCGTCCAGCTCCTCGCTTACATACAAGGAGGGATCGGAGCCGCTGCGGATGTCCTGGACGAGGCGCACGCACTCCTCGTCCATGTTCTTGACGAGCTGAGAGACGTCGAGCATGATTTGGTGGAGGTCGGGAGGAGTGACGGCGACGTGAGTGCCACTGGCGCTGCTCCTAGCAGCGGCGTCGATGGAGTCCTTGAGGCGGTTGTAGTAGAGGATGGAGACGAGGTTGAAGAAGTCGCCGTCGTTGTATTCCTTCTCGAAGGAGAGAAGGTCGTTGAGCCAGCAGATGTGGTAGAGAGTGGCGTCCCTCAGGCGGAGAAGGAGCGGGTGGGCCAGCGTGCGCTCGTCCAGCTCGATGCCGAGGGCGAACTCAATCAGGACGTCGCAGGCTCTCCAGCAGCTGGAATCCCGCCGCAACCGCTTGTACTCCTCCACGTTGGCCAGGCGCCCGCTCTGCCGGTAGCCCACCTGGGTGGGGCAGTGGCCCGAAGGAAGTCGCGGAAGGTGCCCACGAAACGCTGCTGCTGGCCCACTGGCATGCCGCTCCGCAGATCCGACCACACCTCGCGCGCCGACTCCTCGATGAGGCGGATGGCTAGGCGGGCACGTGTCGCAAGCTGTGTAGAGCTGCTAGATGCTACTGCTGCGGCCGACTCCTCATCGTCACGATCCTCCAGCACGGCCATGATCTGTGCCCCCAGGAGCGCAGCGGCCGAGGAGTCGGCGGCCATCTCCTGGGGCTCGTCGAGCAGGTTGTCCACCATGTGCAGCCACGCCATGAACTTGATGATGGCCGGCATGCGCGAGCTCAGACCGTTGGCGTACGACAGCGTCACCAGAATGTCAAAGCGCGACTTGAGGGCCACGCTCACTGCGAAGCCGCCACCTTGACCGGCGCCGCCCAGCAGCAGCATCTCCCCGAAACGAGAGAGGAGTCACTCCTGCGACAGCTGCTTCAGCTGCAGGTAGTCCGGGTGGATTGTCTGAGAAGGAAAGGAGGACTGCACCTCGGGAAGCTCCACGCTTGTGATGGACTTGTCGAGGGGCAGGTCCGTCAGCCCCATCTTCTCCACCGCATCTGCGGGCAGCAGGAGCTCAGTTATGTGAGACAGCACGAACGACGACGTGACCGGAGTCATAGGATTGTATGTATATAGCAATGGACGACGAGCGATAGGGAAATGAGCCGGGTTGGTTTTGTAGTTCTTATGGGCGAGCACCAACTAGCTGGTGCGAGCACATTGGCAGCAAGTCTCTAGTTATGTAGAACCTGGCTAAGACTAACAACGAAACCCGAGCGATCAGAGCGTCGACGAAGCTGATAGACCTGCTGCAATTACCGCTGGTTTTGTACGGTCGGGTATGGTAGATGCAGGCTGCAACCACATGGGAGAAGAAGAGGTCAAACATTTGTGACTCAGAACCGGCGTCCGCCGCCGTGCCCTGGGGGGTTCATTTCGGCACACGCTCACGCGACTCGGATGCTACTCACTTCATGTTGCGCCGCTCTTTGAAAAGACACTCCCAAATTCCGATGCCTGCTCTTTCAAAGATCTCTTTGAGCATCGCATCAAGGATAACGAAATTCACAAAAGCGTTGAAGTTTTCCAATATTCGGAGACATTGTTACACGATTTCCTTGTCAGACAAACTGTGAAACTTCTTTCCTTTCGGCGCAAGTGCATCATGCATGTGGTGATAGCAAAGTCCACGTTTGAACGGCCGAGTCCAAAGGGGAAAGTGTCCCAAGATGTACTCTGCGGAAACCGCCAACCTTTTAAAAAGGCAAGGTGTGACTCTAGGGCAATGTTCGGGAATAAATATTTTGTGAACCTAACATAGACCCTTCTTGTTTTAGCGTAAGGCTGCTTCATAAAATTTGAACCATTCAAAAACTTCACATTTCAAATTGAACCTGCCCAAACCCCTTGATCTTGCAATTTGAATTGGTCAAATTCCTTTTTAAATCTTTAATGAAAGAATAATCATCTTTTTTTTCTATTATTTGAAAGGGTATATGTTTTAAAGTTTTCCTTTGGAAGTTCAATTACTTATCTCTTACACCTTATATTTAATGAAAACCCTTATTATCATTAAGCAACTTGATCTATATTGCTTATCTAAAAATTTAATAGATAAAAACAAATGTATACAAGTGCTTTCTATGGCCTCATAGAAGCATATACATTATAAGTGCAAAGATAAAAAGAACGTATAAAATAGAAGCCCAAAAGAAAAGAAGTTAAAGAAGAAAAAAAAACAAAACTAGCATAAAAGATAACATTATAAAATATATAAAAAATAAAAAATAAAAAAGTTTGGAAAAATTCAAGCACATTTTATTCAAAGCAACCATGATACAAAAAGAAAAAATAAAACTAACATGAAAGTTAAGAATATAATGAAATACAACAAAAATTATAAACAAAAAAGTTTTAAAAATTTTCAAGCACATTTTATTAAAAATAAACATGATCTAAAAACAAATGCAAAATATTATGGTTCTAAATATAGAAGCAACGAAGGAAAAAATAAGTTTAACATAGGAACATGGTTAAAAGTCAAAAGAATCAAGACAACAAAACTACAAATAATGCATAGTGAATTCAAGATCATCATAGACCATAAAAAATTAGTTGGTCCTATAAATATGGATTCCTTGTGTTGTGTATAAATATCAACATGTTTTTAAAGCCCATAAGTCCATACTCTTAATGAACTCCATATCAATGAACTTAGAAGGCCCTTCAATAAATATTTTCATTAATATATCTAAACTCTTAATCTCCAAATGATTACGTAGCTTACTCTTTATCACTGTTTGAGCACTAAAACCTCTTTCACAAATAGCAATGATTGAACATTGGATAAGAGCTACTTGACAAAGAGTAAGAACATTCGAATAAGCATCCCTCCACATACTATTGCTAGCAAGTGTTGAAGTTATCTCTGGCAATGTGAATTGTATTCAATCTCTAGAAGCTTGATGCTTAAATTTTCTAAATTCTTTCTTAAACTCATCAACTTCTACCACTGCACGGAATTCTTCTATATTTAGCTTTTTAGGGGAGCCATAATATTAAGTCAATTCATCTATCTCTTAGGCTCCATAGTTCTTTAAGGCCTTCTCGTGTATTGGATATTATGCAGGCACAAGTATCTTTAAACAATTAAGTATATAATTATCTTGAAATAAAAAATTCAAGTTACTTAACCCACTAAATTGGAAATGCAACTTGAAATTCTAAGGCCCTATTAGAGTCTTTTCCATTTATTTTATGTTTTAAATCATGCACATAAAATTTCTTTTCATGCAAAGCACCTCTTAATGTATATAAATATCATTTTTCAAGGCCATAGTTTGGAAGGATATCATATCCATGTACTCCGACATTTAATGCATTCATATCAGGAGGAGGATAATCAATGTAATATTGTGTGATGGATACAATTTCATTCTTCACAAGACTATCTATAGTTGTTATATCTACAAAGTCTTGTTGAAACATTTGGCTTAGTGTTGTTAAACCTCTCAACATGTCAGCTAAGAAATATAAGCAATAAATGTACTCAAACTCAGCCAATTCTTTATAAATATGCAATACCTCTCTTCTTGTGATCTCAAGTATTACATCATAAGAGTCCTTGGATACTCTACTAATAGCTCTATATCTACTTAACCATCCCACATCAAAAGTATGCTCAAGTCTAAAAATGGGATATGCCAAATCTTCATGTTAGCATTAAAGTACAAATCTATAGCATTAATATGTTTTTAAAGCTTTTTCCAATAAGGCATCTCTTTTGCTACACTAGATATTTCAAGGGAACTATGATGGGCAACACAATGAATTGATGTTAAAAATGAATTAACGTATTTTTTCAATAAGGCATGGACACCGTTCAGACTCCTTTCCTACCATTGGCGAACATCCATCAAACCCAAATGCGATGAATCTAAACAAATCTAGCTTACATTTCTTTAGCTCACTAATAGTAGCCTCAAACAAAGATCATGCAAATGCCATCATGCACATGTATGATATCATAAAAGCTTGTTTTAAGAACACAATCAACGTCAAGATATGATAAATAAATAACCATATGTCCATGTGCGAAGACATCATTTGACTCATCAACTAAAACACCAAACCATGCACTAGTGGAAACCTTTTCTATTCTACTTTTCATAAGGGAGGATACCATGAAAAAACTAATTTCAACACATGCCTTATCATTATTATAAAGACTAGTAGTGTATGGTACATGGCAACCTTGCAATAAGCTTATCATTTCACAAAACACAAAAAATAGAAATTTTTTCTTTGCAATTAAATATGCAGCTCTAAAAAATGAAAGTAATGCCTCATCTTTTACTACTCTTTTTTTAAACACTCTTTTCAATGGAGTCTTTTCCTTCAAACAAAATAGCTTGCATAGAAAACTTATGACATGATGTGTGAACATGGGACTTTAAGTTACAAATTTTAAAATTTATAGACCCCCTTTTAGAATATGCACTATCTAGATGAGGATTTTTTTTAAAAAAAATTGTAATATATTTTTACTTCATCTCTATCATAAACAAGCCATTTAAATTGATCTAGTCAATCCTCTTGAAAAAGTAAGTGTCCTTTTCTCCTTTCAAATTCAACTATTTCTTCAAGTGATATGTTATCGAATGATTCATTTGAAGATAACATATTAATTGAAGTTGAGACCCCAACATTATCTGTATTTTCTTTTCCTTTTTAGAAGGATGCTTGGCTATGTTTTCAATCCCAACCCATGCAAGAAGGTCTCGTTGTCTCTTATCTTTCAATTTAGGTGCCATTTCTCAAAGATAAAAAGAGTCCTTGCGACCTGATTGTGTTTTTAATAATCATTAATATTTTCTACCTTTTGTTATACATTCTTTCCCTTTGAAAATCCAAGCTCCTTAAATAGCCAACCTCTATCTTCAAATGATAATGTCTCACAAACCTTTAACCTATTAACAACCGCATAGCAAAAAGAAAATAATATTAATATTTTTCCTTGAAGCTTTCACTAGCAATTTTTCATTTAGAGATGAGAGAGAGAGAGAGAGAGATCAGAGAAGCTTGTATATACTTTGGAGATTGATCTTCTTCTTATCCTTGTGCTTGAGCCTTATGTTGTAGATTCGTGCCATAGCAGCATAGTCTACAAGCTCTTTAAGGTCCTAAGAGTGATGCCAAATGAAAGAGACTCTCTCTTTCTCTCTCGAAATATGCCCTCAAAATAGACTCACAAACTCAATTGAAGTCTCTCTCTCTCTCTCTCTCTCTCTCTCTCTCTCTCTCTCTACACAACTTACTAGGCTCCATGAGTGCATCAGCTAGCCACCTAGGCCCTTGTAGAATCTTCATTGGCTTTAGAGTCCAAACTTTTCCCATGCTTCAATAGCTGCCAAGAGATTCTTCCCAGGCCAAGGTGACACGTCCCAAGCTAGCTACTACAATCTATTTGACTATAATGTTATTGTTGTTGCCACAACAG
This sequence comes from Lygodium microphyllum, assembly GCF_053477565.2. Lineage (NCBI taxonomy): Eukaryota > Viridiplantae > Streptophyta > Polypodiopsida > Schizaeales > Lygodiaceae > Lygodium > Lygodium microphyllum. Next base: position 73,794,476 of record NC_141141.1, read on the forward strand.
GAAGTAATGTGTAGGAGTAGTTGCACTGCCAACCACCAATACAATAGGGTGATGCTGAACATTGCTACCTAGTAGATAGTAGAAAAAATAGATGTGGCCACTAGTGTAGCCATGTTACACTAGCTATGGTGTAGGAAGCTTGGTTATTTGAAAATTTGTCACTGACAAATGGAGTTTGGGGGGGTGTAGGATAGAAGAAGTGTAGCCCTAGGCCTTGCAAGTCATACAAACTAGAAAGGCACCACCAAAGAAAGAAGCAAGGCATTGAGGAAGCACAAAGTCCTTCACGAAGAATCAAGAGGCACCAGAAGTTCACGACAATGAGGCAACACATTGAGTCTGGACTCTAAAAGCATCTCAAACATGAGTTGCATGATAATGTTGGAGCTATATATAGCTCACCCTATCTAGACTAGGTATCATTTATATATATATGTAGATTATGAGTGTACATGGTGCGTCTCTTCTCTCTCTCACACATCTCTATATATCTTCTCTCTCTATATCTCAACATGGTATCAGAGCAACCATGATCAACTACAACTAATTCCTTGAAGAAGACAATCAAAAAGTATACCTATGTAGTATCTCTTCAATTCTTGATTCATGTTCTTCTCATGCTTAAATTTGATGTATTGTGTATGTTATGAGCATATTATATTATTAATTTTAAGCATAGAAGAAATTCAATTGATCATCATTTAGATTGTGGATATGTTGAATTGCAAATATACATTCCTTGGACACCCTAAAAGTTTCTATTTCAGAAACTTTTAAGAAAATGCATTCCTTAAGAAAACCACTTTTTGTAATGTACTAGGACTTACAATATTTCTTCAAGAAAATTCTTCCTTAATTTAGAGTTCTATGCCAAAAGTTAGTTAAGGTAAATTGGACTTGAAATAGGAAAACAAACAAGACAACAGCTTTTTGTACAGACTTCTACAACACAAGTTTTGTCACAATTCATCACTTGTGAATTTTTACCAAAATTAGCCAAATCATCATCTATTATTGGCCAAAAAGTAAAATGATAATGTTTTGATCATTGTTCATATTTATCATTTATTTTAGGCCACTTTATTCTTGCCCACATTTCATCTACCTTGGGCCACTTTATTTTAGTGTATGTTTTTTGAACTAAATGTCTTTCTTTATAGCATAGCTTATGCATACGACTTGTTGTGCTACACTTTTATCGTCATTTTATATACAAAGTGCAATTCTATAATCTCATATTGTACATATTCTCTTAGCCTAATATGCCAAATTCTGTCATTATTAATGGATTTTCTTCTTGACAAAGTTCTATCCCTCACTTTCAAGGACAAGGATTCCTTGGATGGAAAGTAAAGATACCACTAATTCTTGAAAACAATGACTTGCATAATATTGTTCTTGGTAATTATGAATGTCTGCCTCAACTAATTGATATAACTGAAGGACCTATATTTGAAGAATGGCAAACTGCTTATAATGAGTGGGTTAGACATGATAAAGCAGCTCATCGATATACTCTTATGCTTGATTTATGTAATCTTTCAACCTCATAAGCTATATGGGAGTATTTGATAGTAATTTTTGAGAAGAAATCTATTACGTAAATACTTTATCTTTGTAGTCAGCTCACTAACACTACAAGATATAGACCTTATAGCGACGTTTAAAGCGACGAAAATACAAACAACAAAATTTGCCCCCGTCGTCGCAAAAAGCGTCGTTATTGACGACGCCATAGAATCGTCGCTATTTGCGTCGCTATTTGCGTCGCAATATATAGCGACGCATATAGCGACGATTGCAGAGATTTTGCGACGCTGATAGCGACGATAATAGCGACGCCTGCAGCAAATTTGCGACGCAAATAGCGACGGTAACAGAGAAAAAAAAATTTTGTGGCAGGACAGCAAGCTGCCCTGCCACATATAGCACTGTGTGCTGTATGAGAGCCATACAAAATAGTTTCTGCAATGCTGCATACAAAGCGTTTGCAAACAAAAAGAATCTATACTGAAATCATAAAACTGATAGATGAAATAAATACATGATATCGCATAAAATACGATTGGTACAATCATAAAACAATATCACTAATACATAGAAAATGTCTATATAGATCGGGCGACTAAAAACTAAAGGTATGTGAGCGCTAAGGATCCGAGGGCGAGCTACAAATCGTCGTCCCCCGAAAGCTCGTCCCTCTGCAAAGGAGCATCAAACGGATTTTGCAGAAAAAGAAACAACATATCAATCCACCATACAATAATGCATTCAAATATCTCATGGTAACTACGGACATGAAAGATGAGAGACTTACTGGGCCGCCGCGTCTGTACAATCGGTCGATCAATGATCTGAGACCGTGCCTCTCTGCATATTGAGTCTCAAGGCCTTGCGGATCACGATTTGTAATGGAGTGCTGCAAAGAAAACAAAATGCTAACTGTTAGAAACATGATTGTCAGTACAAATAACATCTCAAAAAAACAAATAAGCAAAACAAAAGAGAAACTTACAAAGTCCTCCAAATATGTCATGTGGCCGCCACTCCCAAGATGATGTACTGATCCGGCCTCGATTCGTGCCCTCGCCGCCTCCCGCTGCTGACTTCAACGTCCTGGCGAATTTGTAGTCTCCTCCCTCAGTCGGCGCCAGTCCTCTGCATCTAACCACTCGGGCTTTGGAGCCCCACTCTTGATTGCCTTGCGTGCGTCAGATCGTCTATGTGACATGTATGCACGCATGCAATCCATCATCCAGCCCGTAGAGAATCTATCCACTGCGGCTGGCACCGGGAACTCCTCGTGCAAGGATGCTACTATGTACTCCTTGCTCCCCTCCGGTATGTTCCTCCAATGATCCAGGACGTTGTGCCGAAAAACTTGTTGGCACAACTCCCTCATGCGAGCCATCACCCTCCTCCCCTCATCATTCATGATGATAGCTCCTGACCTGCCATCCACTAGGTATCCATAATCCCTAGGAGTGTGCCTCGTATGGGCCCTCTCCCATCTCCGTCCACGCTCCTGGGCATATCCAGGAGACCCCTGAACATCCGGTGTACCGACGGGGGTACCCTCTCCCGGAGTGCCACTGAAAGGGGTGCCACCAGAGGGGGTGCCACCAAAAGGAGTGCCACCAGAGGGGGTGCCACCAAAAGGAGTGCCACCAAAAGGCGTGACATCTGCCGACGGCTGCGTAAAAGCCGGAGTAACTGGAGTGGAAGTCCCCACAGGTGTGACAAATCCTGGAGGTGACCGAGCTCTAGCTGAACGACGAGACGGAGACACCGCGTCCGTGTCTCCACAGCAGCACCCCCTTGATCCTCCTGCAGTCGCAGTCCCTCCCTCTGGCCCAAGTCGCGAGCGTCGAGATCGTCTGCTCGAAGCTGAAGCATCTGATCGCACTGAAGCTGATCTAGCAGAGCGCCCTGACGAAGAACGAGACAGCTCCTGATCTGCTATCTCTCTGAATCTCGCGAGCTGATCTGGAGACATACGTGCCATCATCTCCTGAAACTCCTCATCGCTCATCCCTCGACTCATCCTGAAAATATCGATACCTGCAGAGATAAAAAATAATGTTAGAATAATCAATTGAAACTATACAAAGCGCATTAATATAAATCATTTTTGAAAAATCCATCTTAAAATGCATATCTTATCTACCTTTATGGAAGATCTAAACAATGAATTGAGTAATACAATTCTCCAAGAATGAAGTATTCTATGGTCCCATGTTAATCTCCTGACATAACTCTGCATACACTGGAAGGTCGATAGACATGTCACTACAAAAGAACGAGTCTGCCTCGTTCTCAAAAAATTCTACGACTTCAGTATTTCCATCATTGTTAGCCGATGCGGGCTCCAAGCTTGCGGTGGCCTCCACCCCTTGTAATTTCGATCCCTCTATTTGCATATATTCTTCATCTATGCCTGGAACATCGCTTTGATCGTATACTCTCGCACCTCGAGAAGTTGAAGGTATAACATACCACCATCGAGGTTGTCGGGGATTTGGATAGAAGATTACCTGTTCACAAACACTTACAAACCGTCTTCAAACCATTGTGACATAAAGCATGTCGTATTACAATTAGCAAGCAAATGACTAGAAGATTACCTGTTCACAATGTGCCGGCAACACAAAGGTGTCGCGCAAATCCATCCATTTTTTTTCGGAATCTATTTCGAGAAATCCAGATGGACCTCGTCGAACCGTTGCGCCAGCTCCTCCAAGCACCACTTTGAACCACTGCACATCGAATATTATCATGGAGAAGCTACGGTAATCCACCGTAATAATACTTTGCAAATTCCCAAAATACTCCATCTCATCCACAATCGTGTTCGGATCCGTTGCTCGTCGCCGGCTCTCTTGCTCAAACCTTGCCATGACACCACAGTCCATTGTGGAGCGCATTTTGTCAATACGCTCCACCCGAAAATGCCGTCCGCGCGACCACGCTGCACTATATATTTTGTACTGCACATTGAAACACTCAAATTAGATGTAGCAAACAAATTCAGATACGACACATTCTAAACCCCTCATTACCTTTGGACTACATCCCCTCGAGAACTCCCACTCCTCCATTGAGACCTCTGCCCCTTCGCTGGATGCTGCGATCAAGGCTCCATGCAACCATCGTGTTGACATAAACCGCGGCATCTCCTCCATGCCTTCGGGATATCGAATCGGTCGGTGACGCGTACTGCGTCGGAATTCAGCTCGCGCTTCCTCTCGATCTTGCCTTGCAATTTGGTACTTGGCGAGCCACGTGTCCATGGAGGCATGGTGCAACATACAAAAGCGATTCACCTTCTCTTCCATTGAGGCATCCATTCTTTTTTCTACCCCATTTCCAACCACCACATCTCCAGTCAGCCTATCATCGTCCTTGAGCGTCCATAGCATTTCATTGTCTGGTTCCACCGTTGGTAGCCATTGTGAGATATGCATTAATGCCTCTGACACCAACCAACCCTCCGCCATGCTACCTTCCGGACGAGCTCGTTGTCGCACAAAGCCTTTCAGGGTTTTCATGAAGCGCTCCAGGAAGAACATCCATCGCGTATGGATAGGTCCGGCAATCTCCACTTCGTCCACAAGATGCACAAGAAGGTGAACTTGTATCGTGAGCATGCTAGTGGGCAGGTATTTCTCAAAGAGACAGACCGTCTCAACTGCTCCCCGCCTTGCGGATTCAATAGAGGACGTCTTAATCTCTTTCTGTGAGATCCATTGCACCAAAGTCGACAGCTTGTAAATGGCCCCGCGAATTTCTGGAGTTAGGCATCCCGCGATCGCGATCGGTAGGACAAACTGCCACAAATGAGAAAGCATTAAGAATAATGGTCACTTTTCAAATTTCAAAATGTCCACGCTAATTAAAATCCATTCTGTTCACAAACCTGATATATCTTATGCCAATCATGGGATTTTAGCCCAGACATTTGGTCATCTTTAGAAAATGCGGACCTGAGAGAACGCATCATACCCGTCGGAGTGTGGATAGACTTGATTACTTGCTTCACAATGCGCTCTTCTTTGGTAGACAAAACCCAGGGAGCGCGAGGAAGCTGCACTCCCCCTTCAGCACTCGACTGCGGCCAAAGCGCCTCCATCTTACCTACCTCCTTTAAATCCATTCGTGACCCTATAGTGTCTCTCTTTCCTGTGATGTGGTCCCATAGCAAGCTGCCCACATTTTTGAAAATATGCATGGGATCCAACAAGTGGTTGACCTATAAGTGGGTCCAATATGGCAACTCGTAGAAAACTGAGAACCGTCGCATTCCATTTGGATGTGATTCCGGGTTTACCATTTTCAGCTCGTACCAGCTTGCAGCGTTCATACGTGCTGGAGGTCGTCCAAGAAAACCTTCCCTGAGTTCATGATCCTCCGGCAAGAAAGTGGCGTGTCCTTGATATACCATCTTCTTCATGGTTCGTGACCTTCGGGAGTCTAACTGTGGCCCACACAATGGACATGCATGATAACCTGAGGTAACGAGACCTGCAAGGCGATCCACGACCTAGTGAATACTTGATTGAATGAAATAAAATATAGATATTACCGGCGTGAACAAAGGTCTGCTCACCTGAGCACTCTCCCAATCCCGGAAAGTCATGCATCGTCCACATGAGAATGGCTCGAATGTTGGCTGACCGCCGACCATCGCGCCTGCTCATATCTTGCACCGTGACCCCCTCCTCCCACAAAATCTTAAGCTCATCGACTAATGGACGAAGATACACGTCCATATTTTTTACTTTGTAGCGGCCCGGGACGAGCAAGCTAAGGATGAGATGTCCTTTCTTCGTAGAAAGCCATGGAGGAATGTTGTAGTTGACAAGCACTATAGGCCACACACTGTAAGAAGTCGAGCGCAGACCGAATGGGTTCACACCATCCATGACGAGACCGAGCCGAAGATTCCTTGGCTCTCGCGCAAAGCCTGGGAAGGTAGAGTCAATGTGGCTCCATGCGCGCGAATCTGCTGATATTCGTTGCACTCCATCCGTAGACCTATTCTGCACATGCCACGTTGTCAAGCTTGCCATGGCAGACGTGCGAAACATGTGGTTTATGCGGGGGATGAGCGGAAAGTGTCTGAGGACTTTTTGAGGGATGGTCTGCCCTTGCAAGTCCTGTCGATACCTGTGAGCACCACACTTTGGACATGTCTCCATAGTCTCGTATTCATCTCGAAACAATATGCAATCGTTGATACATGCATGGATGTTATTGTAGTCCATGCCAAGCTTCCGTAAAACATGTCGTGCATCATCACGAGACTCAGGCATGGTGTTTGCAGGTGGCAATATATGATATTTCAATAACCTGAAAAAATCATAAAACACCTTAAAAAATCCATCCATATTTACAATAATACTGTTTTAAAAAAAAACAATGAAGTCTGTATGCAAGGTACCTGAATAACTCAGTCACACTCGTATCGCTCCAACCGTATTTTTCTTGCACACTTAAGAGTGCAAGCAATGTCTTCAACCGAGATACTCGGCACCCATCATATAATGGTATGGATGCTTCCTCTCTAAGCGGGTCAGATGTCTCAACATCCATGGGAATCAATGCATCGATCATTGCCTCCATCTCAGGCTCCAAGATTGTAGGCAAGTCGGGAAGGTTGTCTGTCTCCTCTGGCATTGACGATATAGATGGGCCTTGCGAGTGGTCTATTGGCTCCTGCCATCCATCCATCGCATGTCCACGAACTCTTCTAATTGGCCGCAAAGGGTGCACTCCCCCTTGGGTCGAGACATCACCCCCCTGGACACAAAATTTGCCAACAAGACCCAATCTTATTGTGTATGGTTTTCAATTAGCTTGAGAGTACAATGCATGAAAAATGCTAACTTGAAAATATCGTTTGCTGAAAATCTGCAATCGCCTGACCAATAATCTCAGGTTGAAACTCGCCAAATCGTCGTACGTGTTCTATAGACAATCGGCGTTTTCGTCTAATTGCCAACTTGCATTGAGAGCAAGGACATGGGACACGCTGATTAAGATACGACTCGCGGTCTTGAACAATAGGACCTTCTTCGTTTGCCATCTTATCTACATTACAGCAAACGAGGCTTAAATGGATAGCTTTTTGGAGATGTACGTCAACTTGCAAGTTGACCATAAACCTTGCATTGTATATAGTAGTCGAGAGATTTTCCGATGTTATATCTCGGCCTTGTATCATGCTCAACGATTTGTTTGTCCCGGTAGATAATTTTTTGTTATATCTCGGCTTTGAGTATAAGTAATCCATTTTAAAATTAATGCGCGCCATCTATGAAATTTTACAACTATAGTAATAAAATTTATTTCAATCAATTCTACTCATAGTCATAAGACCTGAGAGAAATTATCCTATACTCAATTTAAGGGATCTCCACTTCTATAACAATAATTTTGGGTTAATTTTGATGAAGTACGTGGCCGTATGCAAAGCACATTGCATACCATTATCGATACGTATATTATCTTAAATTTCATTCCCTTCCCTCTCCCTCTCCCTCTCCCTCTCTTCCTCTCTTTCTCTCACCCTCTCCCTCACCCTCTCGTTCTCTTTCTCTCCCTCTCTCATTTCCTCCCTCCTCCTCCCTCTCCCTCTCCCTCCCTCTTTCTCCCTCTTTCTCCCTCGCTCCCTCGCTCCCTCTCCCTCCCCCTCCCTCTTTCTCTCCCTCTCTCATTTCCTTCCCCTCCCCCTCCCCCTCCCTCTCCCTCTCCCTCTCATCTCCCTCTCTTTCTCTTTTTCTCCCTCTCCCTCTCTATCTCTCTTTCTCTCTCATTTCCTAAACAAGCAAAAAATAAAGTGATTTAAACTTCCTCCAAGCAAAAGGGAGAGGGAGAGATACAATGCACTCTCCCTCTCTTTCTCTTTCTATCCCTCTCTCATTTCCTTCCCCTTCCTCTCCCTCTCACTCTCTTTCTCTCTCATTTCCTCTCCTAAACAAGCAAAAAATAAAGTGATTCAAACATTAAACAAGCAAAAGGGAGAGGGAGGGAGAGAGAGAATGCACTCTCCCTCCTTCTCCCTCTCTTTCTCTTTCTCTCCCTCTCCTATTTCCTCCCCCTCCCCCTCCCTCTCCCTCTATTTCTCTTTCTCTTTCTTTCTCTTTCTTTCCCTTTCCCTCTCCCTCTCCCTCTCTTTCTCTCTCGTTTCCTCTCCTAAACAAGCAAAGAAGAAAGTAATTTAAACATTAAACAAGCAAAAGGGAGAGAGAGAGAGAGAATGCACTCTCACTCTCTTTCTCTCCCTCTCCCTCTCTTTCTCTCCCTCTCTCTCCTTCTCCCTCTCCTTCTCTTTCTTTTCCTCTCCTAAATAAACAAAAGAGAACGATTTAAACCTTCAACAAGTAAAAGAAAGAGAGAGGGAGACTCACCAATGAGATATGGCGAGCGTGGGCGACTTCTCTTTGCAACGAGGGCTCCTCCTCTCCTTCGCGAACAACGACGGTGGCGGCGGCGGCGGCGGCGGCGGCAGCAAGTCTCTTCCTCCTCTTCTCTCACAAAGCCTTGGCTCTCTCCCTCGCTCTCTCCCTCGCTCTCGCTCTCAAAAGGCGAAGAAAACAAAATGAAAACGGCGCTCTGGTTTCGGCCGCGCTTTTTTTCCCTGCGGCGTCGCTATTTGCGTCGCAGACGCAAATAGCGACGCCAATAGCGACGCCGATAAATGCCGTCGCTAATCGGCGTCGCTATTGCCCCAGTCCCTTGTAGTGTAAGTTACAAGACAACATCCGAACTTCTATGACAAGACATATTGAATCATTCAAGAACATTATCAATTAGCTTCATGTTGCTGGTGATGCCATTTCATGAAAGCAATTGGTAACATAGCTTCTTGTTGATACTATAAATGATCCTGTTTATAATAATATGGTTATTATGTTATATAACAAAGATGGGATCAATTTTGATCAAGCTTGTATATGTTTGATTGAATATTCACAACAACCACTACAAGATACATGCCTCATATCGATGTTCAAAGTGACGTAAATGTTCATAAATTTTTTTCCCAGTCATCGCTAAAAGTGTCGCTATAAACGTCTCTTCAAAATTGTTGTGCACAAAACTCATCGCTATACAAATGTAGATAACGAAGCTGATAATAACAGTTAGCCAATACAAATATGAAAATATATCTGTAAATATCATAAGATGTGATTTTATACAAAGGATAATAAGTACATCTAATGAATACTACATGAAAGATACATCCACAGATCACATGACCAAAAAAGAAAGAGATATGTGCTCCACAAATCCAAGCATGTGCTACAAATCCTCGCCATATAAAAGCTTGTCCCGACATAAAGGAACGTCGAACGAACTTTGTAAAATGAACAACTAAACATTAGTCCACCATACATAATGCATCAAAAAAGAAAACTAGTGACTATAGACAAGAAAGATGATTGACTTATTGGAACGCCACACGCATATAATCTATCGATGGATAAGTGCAGTGAGACCGTGTCTCTCTACATATTGAGTCTCCAAACCTGTGGAATCACGATTTGTGATGGAGTGTTGCAAAGGAAACATAATAAAATTGTTAGAAACATGATTGCTATTACAAGCGATATAGCAAATAAGAAAGCAAGAAGAACCAAAATAAAACTTACAAAGTCCTCCAAATAAGTCCTATGGCCGCCGCCACTCCCTAGATGATGCATGACCCCTACCTCGAATTGTGCCCCTACTGCCTCCCACTATTGTCTAAAAGGTGAGAAGGATCAAAGCTTGCACTCGAGAGCTATGGCCGGAGAGCAAGAGCAAGAAAGAGAGAGACAAGAAATGGGAACTCCAACAGTCACAATGTGTGACCGGGCCTTCCTTTATTCAAACTGTCACTAAAAAAATAAAGAATAAAGTGATGGTGATGGGCGCCCGCCACCTACAGTGTGGAGTGGTAGTGATTGTCAGTGTAGTAATACACGGGTGGCTAGGCGGAGGCGTCTTTACCCCAACAACCTCCCACTTAAAGGCGAATCTACCCTAGTGAGGAGTGAAAAGAAAAAGAAAAAGACAGTACAACATATACACATGTACAATAGGATGAGAAAAGATGTCACTTCATCCCACGTCCATCAACCTCGTGAGGAAGGCAAAGCGTTCTGTAGAGAGGCTTTTTGTGAGTAGATCTGCAGGATTCTAGTCAATCGAGATCTTGACAAGTTCAATAAACATGTCCTCAATGGCCCCATATATGAAATGATACCTCACCTCAATGTGTTTCGTCTTCGCATGGAAGACTGGATTCTTGGCTAACTGAATAGCACTCATAGAATCCGAATGCAATGTAGGGGTAGCCTCAATACCAAGGTTAGCAACCAAACCACCAACCAAATGGCCTCCTTGCAAGCCTCAGTGGCTGCAACATACTCAGCCTCTGTAGTATAAAGGGCAATGCATTTTTGCACCTTGGACATCTAAGAAATAGGAGCTCCAGCATAGGTGAATACATAGCTGGAAGTGGACTTCCTACTATCTGCATGTTCTGCATAATCAGAGTCAGTGTACCCCACGACTCCTGTAGCCTGACTGCCATAGCATATACACATATCTACAATGCCCTTCAAGTACCTCATAATACCCTTCACAGCTTTCCAATGCTTCTTACCATGTGTAGCCATATAGCGTGCCACAATACCAATTGCAAAGGCAATATCTGGATGAGTGGCGATCATGGCATACATAAGATTGTCCACTGCGGATGCATAGGAAATCTTGGCCATCTTGGCCCTTTGCTCATCTGTCTGCAGACAATCAGCCTGTGATACCTTCACATAAGAAGGCAATGGAGAGCCAATAGGCTTTAGGTCCTGCATGTAGAAGCACTCAAGGACTTTATAAATGTACTCCCTCTGTGAGAAGTAGAGGAGTCCCTGATGCGTATCACATCTAATGCGCATACCAAGTATGTGAGCGGCCTGTCCTAGATCTTTCATCTTAAAACTCTTCTTGAGCTAAGTTTTAAGAGCATCTAGCTCATCATGAGCTTTCCCTGCTATGAGCATATCATCCACATAGAGTACCAAAATCAATAAAGAACCATCACGGGCTTTCTTCGTGTAAAGACACGAATCGATAGCACTCCTGATGTAGCCTTGTGACTGCATAAAGGCATCAAACTTATGATACCACTCCCTAGGTGCTTGCTTCAAGCCATAAAGACTTTTCTTCAATTTGTCCTCTCCCAGGAGTGATTGTCACCCCTGCGCATATCCTCATCATAAGTGAAAGGATCTCCTACATCTGTAACCAAGACATAATGCATTGAGGGCTGAAATCTATCAGGTGGACGTCTGTCTCTAGTAGACCGTCTCACGGTAGGCTCAGCTGCCTGCTCAGCTGCCTATCCAACACCCTGACCATGAGCATCTACTGCAGCTGTATGCTATCCAACTGGCTGTGCAGGAGCTCTCAGCTCCTCCTAAAATATGACCCTATTCAGTGGTAGGCCTCTATGGCTAAGCATAATGCGTACACGCTCCTGGATGGTTCTATTCATCCGCTCAGCCAAACCATTTTTGGGGGGTATAGGGGGCGGTCAACTAACGCTTAATACCCCTCTCATCACATAACTGCTCAAAAGCACGTGAGACATACTCACCCCCATTATCTGTCCTTAGGTATTTTAGCCTAGATCTAGACTAGTTCTCAACCAATGCAAGCCATCTCTGAAATATAGCCAAGATATCAGACTTCAACTTAATGGGATAAGCGCAAACTTTCCATGAAAAATCATCTATGAAAGTAACAAAATACTTTGCTCCACCCATAGACTGACAAGGAATGGGTCCACAGACATCCGAATGTACCAATGCCAAGGACTCACTGATGCATGGCCTACCAGACTTCTTATGCATAGACCTAGTCTACCTACCATAAAGACAATGCTCACATGAATCAAAACATGCATAATCAAGGGGCGATAAGTACTGCAAACCAGAAAGCATTTTCATTCCCTTCAAAGACATATGGCCCAAACGGGCATGCCAAAGAGATACATGTGGGATAGAACCCACAGACAAAACATGATCAAGGAAAGAAGCTGATACAATCAAGGGATAGAGGTTGCCAGCCTCCTTAGCACCTCTCGCAATCACAAGTCTGCCACGAGTGATCTTCCATGCAGAGTCTCCAAAACATACATGATATCCTGCGTCATCAAGGTGTCCAACTGACATGAGATTGCGTGTCAAAGCAGGGACATGATGTACATTCTGCATAATAAAACTGCTGCCAGAAGGAAACTAGTGCCTAACATCACCAATGCCCACAATATCAAGAGACCTTTCATCACCCAAACACATAGAACCCGAAATAATATGGTATGAATGAAAGCACTCTCGACAAGGTGTCACATGAAAGGACACACCTGAGTCCAAGAGCCAACACTGTGCATACAATGAGTGTATCTCTGTCATCTATGAAGCATTAGATGAAGCTGCAAGGATATAATCATCATCAACATCCTCAGCCTGCATAACATTGATCTCTTCAATTTTAACACTGGACATTGCAGGCACTATGCTGCGATCAGAAGACTTATCTTGCACTTTGTCTTTCCCCTTATCTTTGCGCCTTTCATTGTACAGTTCATGCATTGTGGCCTAAAATGGCCCTTTTTCCCACAATGGTGACAAGTAACATCTGCATTCCTGCCACAGGATTTGCAACTTCCCACGAGACTTGGACTGAGATTTCTGAGAATCCCATCCACGGCCACTACATTTGCCACTGCCATGCTTTCCATATCCATCATTCCTATCTCTAACTATCATAGCATGTAACACACGAGAGGCATCCAAAATCTTATGGTTAACCTCTTCCTACAGAAGAGTACTCTCAACATTAGATAATTTCAAGGTAGCAGTAGAGGCACATAATTCAGTGCGGAATACATCCCATGACTCATTAAGAGTACCAAGCAAGAAAAGAGGAGTGACATCCTCAGCAAAAGTGATGTCCTTTGCAAATTCAAGTTCTTGAGTATAGCATGGAACTGGCTCAAGTGAGCAGACATAGTCACATTCTCTTTCATGCGCAGATTCATAAGCTACTTTAGCTAATACATCTGACTCGCTGGACTTCTCTTGTCATAGAGATTCTTGATTTTATCCCACAATTTCCATGCACTCTGTTCTTCCTGAAATACATTGTAATGAACCTATTCTGTGAGAGATAATACAATAGTGGACTTACATAACTCATCAAAACCATTCCTCATCTAGCATAGTTGCAGGCGGTTGCTTGCTGAACCTCAATGGTTTGATCTACGATTTCTACACCAATACCTGTCAAATCTGGCTCTTCCAATAAAAGTAATTCGTACCATCAAGCTTAGTGATGTTGAAAATAGCATGATTACTGGACGAACTCGCCATAATGCAGGCTGGAAGACCGTAGATAGTTCAAAACTGCTTGCTATTTACTGCAAAAAATGACAAAAAAATCACCAAAGTTGAGAGAAAATGGCAAAAAAAGTGTTACCAAAGCTGTTGTCCACCAAGTACTAGTGAAAGTACATCATTTCAGAATATTTCAGCATGAAAAATCCATGTCAGTCTGGAGTTATATGCTTGTTGTAATAAATGACAGCAGGGTATTGTGAGAGTCAACTGCTGACCAAATCACTGCACCAAGTCAGTAAATGACAACCAAGACATGATCAACCATAAATTGGCATAAATTAGCACCAAATAGTCATCAAGACCTTGAGCAAACACCCAAACATGTCACCAAAGCATTCGTTAATGAGTAGTCATATCCCCTATACAAGAGGGCAAAGTATATATAACACTGGCAAGACCTGACACTAGTAGGTGTATGCTCACAAGAGTGCAAAGCCCAAGCTCAAGTCAAAAGAAACTCCAAGACATCAGTGCATGAACCATGCAACATCCAAGTGTAAGAGATCCCAAAGTCTCAAGTATCTGCAAAATGCTCAAATAGCATAAAATTCTTACTCAATGTCGGTCAAGCATACAAGATGCTCCCACTGGCACAAAACATGGATAAATGAGTTCAGCAGGTCAATCAAACCAAGTCAAAATGCCAAAGACAGGTGACCAAGACAATGCCTCAATAGCATCCCAAGAGCATGACGGCTACAAAGCAACTGTAGGTAGCATCCATGAGTAAGACATACATCCCAATAGACTCTGATAAGCCAAGTAACATCCAAGACAACTCCAGATAATCCAAAATGCATCCAAGATAGAGATTCAATGAGCACTCAAGCTCAACATATGCATAGGGTAATCAACCGAGACATGAGCATCAAGCAGTAGGCAACGGGTATGCATAGACCCAAAGAGCATCAATGTCAAAGCATATACCACTATCAAGCATGAACCATATCAACGAGTGCATAATTTCAAAGCTCTTCCAAAAGCATCTGAAATGGAATCCAAGCTCGAAGTCGTACCCCGAAGATCAATACTTCATTGCATATATCCAAGACATAACCCAAAATCAATAGGCATAACCCAAAGCAATCAAATGAGCTTCATCCCACTATTATTACAACCAAGAATGACTGTCAAAAATGAGAAATTTTAGTATGCAAATCAGTCTAAAAAATAATGGCGTAACATGTGCAATCCATCCTCAAGTTGATCGGCATCCAATAGCCATCAAACCGGTTGACTACGTATGCCTAGACAAGCATAGCATTTACTGTCAATGTAGCATCAACATAACATGACTGTGAACTACTGTAAACAGTCTCAAACAATGTTTGAATCAACCCCAAATCAATGTCCAATTCTCAAGCCTTCAAGACCAAGCCATAGACCATGTCAAGAGTGCATTATGAAGCCCAAACATCAGGCCAATGAACACTAGGAAGTAGGGGGCTGCTTTGGTGCTGTACACAAGCTACAAGAAGATGGTGCAAACTGTCCAGATTTGTAGGGGAAGCCTGTTGCTCACGGGGCTGAATTTTGAGGTGTTGGGGGGCAAGAGAAGTGGCCAATGGTGGCCCACAATGAACCCCAACAAGTCTTGCTCAAAGGCAAGTGAGATATGAAGCAAGAGAGCTTCAATGGTGGCTTCCCCAATCTTGTTTATAACCTGTGAGACCTAATAACTGAAGTAAACCCTAAAGAAAATGATCAAATACCTATGCTTGAATGCCCTGAGGGTGCCTCAATAGGTCGGGAAGAAGCTCGGGAAGCCGAGGAGTAACGGGAGCTTGGGAAGGTCGGATATGGCTGTTGGGAAGGAGACCCAATGCGAGTGGGGAGTCAATGGGAAGCTGAGAATGCCACAAACCAAGATCAAGAGTCGGGAAGCCAAGCTCTGACACTAGTTGAAAGGTGAGAAGGATCGAAGCTTGCACTCGAGAGCTATGGCGGGAGAGCAAGAGCAAGAAAGAAAGAGACAAGAAATGGAAACTCCAACAATCACAATGTGTGACTAGGCCTTCCTTTATTCAAACTGTCACTAAAAGAATAAAGAATAAAGTAGCGGTGACGGGCGCCCGCCACCTACAGTGTGCAGTGGCGGTGACTGTCAATGTAGTAATACACGGGTGGCTAGGCGGAGGCGCCTTTATCCCCAACATTGTCATCATCGTATTGGAGAATCTATGGCCTCCTCCTAGAGTCTTTTTCAATCCTTTGTGTGTAGCCAGTTGGGATTTGAGGCACCACTTTTGAGTGCCTTGTGTTTGTCCATCGGTCTATCATCGTCCTTTAGCGACCATAGCATATTGTTGTCTGAACCCACTATTGGTAGCCACTCTCAAATATGCAGTAATGCCTCCAACAGCCATGCTACCTTCTGGCCGAGCTTGTTGTTGCATAAAGCTCTTTAGCATTTTCATGAAGTGCTCCAAGAAGAACATCCATTGTGTATGCTGACAATCTTTACTTCATCTACAAGATGCACTAGGAGGTGAGTTTGTATCATGAGCATGCTAGTGGGTAAGTACTTCTCAAAGAGACAAACCGTCTCCACCGTGACTCCTCTTGTTGCGGACTCAATAGAAGATGTATTAATCTCCTTCTATGAGATCCATTGCACTAAATTTGACAACTTGTAAATCCCTTGGCCACATATTTTTGGAGTGAGGCATCGTACGATGATAGTGATTAGTAGTATAAACTCTCACAAATGAAAAAAGATTACAAACATCGAGTAGACACTAAATAGAGAAATATGTAGACTACCTATAATGAAGGTCAAGAAAAACTTGATATATCTTATGCCAATCATGGGATTTCAACCCTGATATAGCTAGTCATCTTTAGAGAAAGCGGACCTAAGGGAACACATCATGCCCATCGAGGTGCATATAGACCTGATAATTTGCTTTACAATGTGCTCTTCTTTAGTGGATAGGACCCAAGGAGCACGAGGTAGTTGCAAGTGACCATTAGTGCCTGGACAAAGCGCCTCCATCTTGCCTAGCTCCTTCAAATTCATTAGTGCCCATGAAGTGTCTCTCTTTCCTATGATGTGGTCCCATAATATGCTGCCCATATTCTTGAAAATATGCATGGGATCCAACAAATGGTTGATATGTAAGTGAGTCCCATACGACAACTTGAAGAAAATTGAGAACCCTCGCATTCCATTTGGATGTGACTCCTTGTGGACCATTTTCAACTCGTACTATCTTTCAGCATTCATTTGTGTTGGAGATCATCCACCAAGAAAACCTTCCCTCAATTCACAACCCTCCAGAAAGAAAGCAGCATGTTCTTGATATACTATCTTCTTCATGGTTGATGACCTTTGGGAGTCTAACTATGGCCCACATAATGGACATGCATGATAACTTGAGGTAACCAAACCTATCACAACACCCCTATTTCGTCAACACAAACTTGAATGAGCTATGCTAAATATCAACAATGAGAACGAAAAGCCCACTTACTTGAGCACTCCTCAAATTTTGAAAAAGTGATATATGGTTCACATGAGAATGGCCCATATATTAGTGGACCATTGACCATCATGCTTGCCAATGTCTTTCACACTCCCACAAAATCTTGAGCTCATCAACTAATGGACGGAAGCAGATGTCCTTGTTCTTGACTTTGTAGCACCCAGGAATGAGCAAGCTAAGGATCAGGGGTCCTTTGTTCATAGAAAACCATGGCAGAATGTTTTACTTAACAAGAACTACATGCCACACAGCGTAAGAAGTTGAAGACGAAGTGGATTTACGCCATCCATAGCAAGACTGAGGCTCCCATGCAAAGCTTGGAAAGGTGGTGTCAATGTGACTCCATGTCCATGAGTCTATTGATATTTATTGGACTCCATTTGTGGATATATTATACACATTCCACGTTGTCAAGCTCGCCATGCTCGACATACAAAACATGTGACATATATGTGGTATAAGTGGAAAGTGTCTAAGAACTTTCTAAGAGATGGTTTGCCCTTGCAAGTCCTATCGATACCTGTGAGCACCGCACTTTTTGAACATATCTCCATAGTCATGTAGTCTCCTTGAGACATCACATAATCATTGACACATGCGTGGATGTTGTTATAGTACATTCTAAGCTTTCGTAACACGAGTCGTGCATCATTATGGGACTTATGCATCATGTTTTGGGGTGGTACTATATGATACTTTAGCAACTTGAAAAAAATCAGAAGACACCTTGAAAAGCACAATAACTGTTTTTTGTAATAGAGCCAAAAAAATCAACAGAGCATAGAATATACTTGAACAACTCAGTCACACTCACATCACTCCACTCATACTTTGCCTACATACTTAGAAGCACAAGAAATGTCTTCAAGTGAGATAATCGACACCCATCATATAATAGTATGGATGCTTTCTCTCTTAGTGGATCAGATGACTCGACATCCATGGGCATTAATGCATCGATCATTGCCTCCATCTCAGGCTCCAAGATTGGAGGAAGGTTCGAAAGACCGATTGTCTCCTCTAGTATCAAGGGTGTACACTAAGTCATGCCCTCTAATTGGTATATCAGCTCAAGCACTCTATCCATCTCACACTCACAAACTCTTCTAATGGGCTGCAATAGGTGCATTCCTTTGGGATGAGGCATCATCTCCCTGTACAAATTTCACGGGCACGTCCAATATTTTTCAAATGATATTTAATTACTTTGCGAATGTAAAGCATTACAAATACACAATTTTCTTACTGTTCGCTTAAAGTTTGAGATCGCTTGGTCAATTATCTTTGATTGAAACTTTCCAAAGTATCGTATGTGTTCTATGGACAAGTGATACTTTCATCCGATTGCCAGCTTGCATTGAGTGCAAGAACAAGGGACACATTGATTAAGATATGCCTCACGATCTTGGACATCACGACCATTATTGTTTTCCATTTTGTCCATGGGTAAACAATAGGTTTTTGTTTCCCTCATTGATGATCTCCTTCATTTTAATCTCTACTCCTCTTTCTCTCCCTTTCTCTTTATTTGTTTGTCTTCCTTCATCTATCTTTGTTTGTTCCATTTCTCTCCATGTCTCCCTGTCTGTATCGATCCCCATCTTTATTTCTCTCCCCGCCTCTCTCTCTCTCTCTCTCTCTCTCTCTCTCTCTCTCTCTCTCTTTATTTGCCTCTCTTCATCCTTCTTTATTTCTCTCTCTCTCTCTCTCTCTCTCTCTCTCTCTCTCTCTCAATGTTTCATTCTCTCCCTCATCTTCCCTCCACAATTTCACTTTTTCCCTCTTTTCCTTTCCCTCCCTTATTCTCTTTATGTCTTTCTCTCTTTATCACTCCAATCACACTTGACACACCTTGTTACAATATAAATCAAAGATGAAAAATAAAAAACTCATAAAATAAGACATTGAAAGACCCTCTCTCCCCACCCCTCTTTGTGTCTCTCTTCCCTCTCTTCCTTTATTTTTCTATCATTCTGTTGTCGAAGGGTTTTGAAAGCAATGTCGCAACTTCAGAAGTCCTTGATAAATTTCAGGATAAAAGATTAATCAAGTATGACATTTACAACCTTGCAGACATGTTCAGATAAATATATTATCCATGTTGTAGCATTTGTTTGTTTCAATACATTCTGATCCTTTTAAGAATCGTCTTTTAATGTGACTGAAATCAGTAGCCTCTGTTTATACAAGAACTGAAGTCTCAAAGTATTGTTTTTTATATTAATTCTTCAATGGCACTCTTGATGAGCTTAAAGAAAAGATATAGAGAGCACTTGATAGAAAGTCTAGACTGTTTCTGAGCAATAATCATCAATCAAAATCTCTCATTTTCTCTTGTCATGATGTCATTCACAAGAGAAAAATTTTATGTCTTTAGATTCCAGAAAGAGGTGTAAAAATTTGTGCTGGTTATATGTCTTTTGCAACTCCAGTCCTCTGTCAAAAATTGTATGGTAGATTCTGCTACTGCTGGTTGTAGAGAATAGAATAATAGTTCCATGAATATGCATCAAGTAGCACAGAGAAAATCATAACAGTAAATCCTGGTTGCTTTCAGTTGATGATCAAGGGATATGTCGTTCATGTCCACATGTCTAAAGCGAATTTGCAGACGCTCAGACTACAGGTGTTGGCCATCTCCAGCCCAAACACGTTCATAGCCTCTTCTCCTATACACGATGACGGCCTGTAATTATTGCTTTGAACTATAGCTGCAATAGCCTCAGTCAGCCACCTCGATCTCTGATCTCTTTCAGCGACTGCGACAGTAGTTCAACATGAAGCCATGATGGCAGAATAATCTGCAATATGTCTTCCTCCTAGTGAGCAATTGTCATGGAATCTTTGGAGCCTTGGTGCTTCTGATATGCACATGGACGCATCGGCCATCACCAAGGACTTTCAGCTCCTTGCACTTGCACAGGCATAACGTAAATACATGGAAAACATCTTGAATCCTGCTACCAAGCTCTCCAATTGAGTGAGGTTGAGAACAGATATTCTCGGGTGTTATTGAGATTTCTTGAGGACTTACGACTGAGGCGGAGCTCTTCTTCTTGTGTGAACTGTGCCACCGAGTGCAAAAGCTTTTGCAGAGTTGAAAAAGAGCAAAGTTACAGCAGGCGATGGAGATCAAAAGGAAATCTTTTGGGGCCCCGATTTGTAGGGTATGAAGATGAAAGCTCCTCGAAAAGCTACTCCAGAACACATCGTGTGTGATTCGCCTTGCTCGACAGGTTTTCCAACAGCCTCCCCATCCTCAATTTGATCTCTATCCTTCCTGTTTGCCACAAAAATTAGACCATGTGTATTAATGTCGCTAACGAAGAGAGTGCAGACCCAGTTTACATTAACCACCATTCAACAATTCCCTGCGCGCCCCCAGAGAAAGAGCTTCCTTCCCCTCTACGGATTTGCAACCACCGTCCTCTTTTGAAACTCATCACCTTCAGCATTCCATCGACTGATCATAAGGATCATTCTGACGATCTCGCTAAGCTTTGGCTTATCAAGAATGCATCGAGTTTTTCCCCAGGATTGAAAAAAAACTCCCTTACAACACTTGGAGCATGCCTGGCAGCTTCTATGGCTACAAGGATTGCCTTGGAACGCTCTCACCTCTGTTTCTGGATTGTCTTGGAACGCTCTCACCTCTGTCTCTGGATTGCCTTGGAACACTCTCCTTCCTTCAATACGAAGGTCTCTCCACTCTCTCTCGATCTCCCTAAAAAAAACTTTGCATGTTCCCCTTTTTCTCCTTCCTTCGTCCAGCGCAGAGTACCTTCGATGTTGAATCCAAAGCTTACATTAGCCACCATTTCGAATTTTCCTGCGCCCCCCATGCCATCCTATTTTCTTCCCGATTCCTCTCCAAAAGCGGCCCTTTCTTTTCTCCCCTTTCAAATCTGCCTTTTCCCCCCCTTGTCCCATTAAAAAAAAACTCTTTTCTTTTTCTATTTCGTAGCTCCCAGAATACCTTTTCTGCCCCTCCAGTAAAGCGGCTCCTGAAAATAACCATCTTTAAATTTGTTCTTTTCGTGAGCCTCTTTGGCACAACAAAGAGGCACAACCATATCTTTGTCGTTTCCTTTAATGAAGACTTCAATCAAATTTCTATCGACTTATCCTGTTCCTATGGTTGCACAAGCTTTCAAGTAGATAACATATGTAAAAGAATTGGTATGCACACCCCTTGATGTTGCATCTCCTCATAGCATCACATAGTCATATCACCTTCACGATTATGAACATAGGCATCTAGCATTATTGTTCACGATATAACATCATGGACAATCAATTTCTCAAATGCTTCTCGTCCTTCCTTGATAAAACCACATTTTCCATACATGTCCACGAGCATGTCACCAACAACAGAGTCTCTTTCTAGACCCTTAGGATGATCTCAGCATGTATCTCTTGGCCCATTGGAAATGCTCCTATGCTGCCACAGGCTTTCAAATGAACCCTTGGTCACAATCAAAGTGGTCCATGAGATTGCATCTCGACTCACCAATCTACCAAAATTCCTTATTCTTCTCCATCTTCGGCATAGAATGAAAGAGCAAACATAACAACTAAGTATGTACAAAGTATCAAATCACACACACGACTTTTGGGTGGTTTACACACCTCGAATGCGCAGCAATACGACATCCACCCCCTCTAATCCTACGCATCCTCCGGATGGGCCAACTACCCATGATCATTATCATCTAGATCCACAAACAGATCAATCTCTTCATTATGCATTTCTGGTAGATCAACAAGATTATCTGTCATATCATCTGTCTCTTCCATTGGAGTTTCTTCTGGTTGCTCTTCTCTTGCAAATTCTTCCAATGCATAGTCCTCATCATCCCTTTTCTTGAAAATCTTGATTCTTTTTCCAGCAATAGGCACTCTAAGCACTGTCCCATCCAATTCAGTCAGCTCATATGTTGCATTATCAAAGACATGTCTAACTATGTACGGCCCAAACCATCTTTTCACCATCTTCCGAAGTGCAGTATGCTGATTTTCAAGGCTGCTATCAAAGACCAATACCCAATCTCCCTCTTCTATTGCTCTAGGCCGCAAGCGATGCCTGCTGTCAAACCTGTCCTTATTTCTTAGTCTAGCAACCTTCAACCTATCAATAGCTAGCTGAATATCCTCTGGTCTCCTCTCCAACTGTCGAATCCGAAGAGCTAAGAGCTCCTCTCTCGTCAAATCCTCCTGCCAAGGTAAAACTGACCAAGTCAAAGCACAAGTCTCAATCGGCATAACAGGTTTCTGACCATACATCAACTCTGCAAGCATATATCCTGTGGTAACACTATGAGTCGTACGATCAGCCCATAAAGCAAATGGTAGAAGTCTTGGCCATTCTCCAATCCGTTCTCTGCATGCTTTGGCTAATGCTTTCACTATCGTCGGATGCCCTCTTTCACTCTTTCCATTTCCCTCTGGATTGTATGCTGTTGTTAGAGCCAACTTGATTCCTAGCTGAGAGAAAAACTCCCTAGCTTCATCTGCATCCAATTCACCGCGATCCGCAGTGATCTTACCCACACAACCATACCTGCAGAAAATTTCCTCCAATAAGAACTTATACACAGCACTAGTGGTCTTCGTTCTCAAAGATCTGCCCTCAACATGATTGGTAAGATCCTCTCTAGCCAAAACAATGTACCTCATCTGCCATAGACCTATAGGCATGGTAACCAAATCAACTACCCACTTATAATGAATGCATAGCGGATAGGTCGGATGAAGCTAATCTCGATGACGCACTACTGAATACATCTGGCAGTCTCTGCAAGTCTCAACAAAGTGAGAAACATCTCTATACATGTCTTTCCACCAATATTTCTCCTTGATTTTCTCATAAGTAGCCCACACTCCTCTATGACCAGCCCAAGGACTCTCATGAAACTCCCTCATCACCTGTAACTGTGTCTCTCTATCGCAGACAACCCGCAAAGGTAATCTGCCTCTTTTCTTCGGATGCTTCCAAAGAAATCCATCCTTGAGAAAATATCCATAGGCTTTCCTTCTGATCTTCTTGAACTCTTCATCTGTTCATTCATCTCTTTTGCTTAGTGTACTAAGGTACCTGCCAATCTGCAACCAATCTCCCACATAAAGTTCTTCTATGAAAGCCACAATATCATAGACATGACAAACATGATCAACCATAGTGGCTAAAATTTCTGCATCATCCTCTTCTGCAAGTAGAGTCTCCTCATCATCATATCTGGCTCTAGACAACATATCTGCCACTGGATTATCCTTCCCTGCTATGTGTTTAAATTCTGGATTTAATGACTTGATGTATGCAATCCATCTCAACATAGCTATATCCAGAGTAGAGCAACTCGTAATCATACCAATCAATGGCAAGCAATCTGTCTCTACCACAACTGAAGCTCCAATAAAGTACTCCTTGTCACATTTGAGAGTCATGACAATCCCCAATAACTCCCTCTTTATTTGCGGATATCTCCTCTGTCTCTCGTTTAGGACTTTTGCCCCAAACCGAATAGCATACCTATTTCCATCTACATTATCTTGACCCACAGCCCAACCTATGCCAATTGGACTAGTGTCAACTGTCAATACAATAGGCCTACCACAATTATAATCCGCTTTCCTGAGAGTAGGAGCATTCTGCAATAACTTCTTCAATTTCTGCATAGCTTTAGTGTGGCTCTCATCCCAATAGAATTTCTGCCCCTTTCGAAGCAGCTGATACAAACAATCTGCTATGTGTGCAAAATGAGGTATCCAAATCATATAAAACACACAAGCACCAATGAATCTCCGTACCTCTGAAGTAGTAGAGCAATACTCTGCAATCTTGCCTATAGCATTCACCTTATCAGGTGAGGGTTTCCTGCCATAATATCCACACATATGTCCAACAATGACAACCTCATTCACTCCAAAAACAGATTTTTGCCCTGAAAGTGTCAAGTTCACTTCTTCTAACCTGGCCAAAATCTTCTCACATGCTGAAATATGATCAGCCACAAAGTATCTTCATCCCTACTCATTTAGGCTCCCATTCTTCTCTTCTTCTGCACACCCCTTAATGGGCACATCATCCAAGAAAGGCATAGTAAGCTGAGGTATGTAATCACGAAGGACCTTATGCATGGCATTCATCATATGCGCAACAGAATTAGTGGCACCTTGAGGCAAGGTACACATCCTGACAAGCCCAATAGGAGTTCTCATGGTGGTTATGTCCCTGCTTTCCAAAGCCAGCTGAAACTGATCATATCCTGAATACAAATCACCCAAAGAATAGATAGCGCGTCCAGCAAATGCCTCTACAAACTCATCCACAACTGGACCTATACCAACATTCTGATAGTAACTCTGTTCACTGGCTGCATGTCCTGAATAAATCGGAGAGTACCATTTTTCTTTGGAACTGTAAACCACCTGTTTTAGTATGGTGCAGATGAAGGCTCAAGGATACCCATCCTGATTTTCTCATTCAATAAATCAATCAGCTTTGGCAAGTGTGCTTTAGGCACTGGAATAGGTCGGAGATTCCATGGGATATGAGGAATAGTAAAAATGACCATAGGAGCAACAATATCAGGATTCACACATCCAATCTCATGTGGGAAAAAAGAAAATCCCCTTCCATGATGCTCAAGCATATCCTGAAAGCATTACTTCTCTATGGGTAACAAGAAATCACCATTTCCAATTTTCAATTCAGCAAGAGTCTCTGCTGAAAATTTATGACCAATATGCTCCGGATTCCTCAAAATTTGCTATTTAGCAGCCCTCTCTATTTGCTGATCACTGTCAGGTGGAAGCGGTACAGCAACCGGCTTCACCTTCTTATCCACAGTTTTGTATTTCGTGTCAACCCTGGCTTCATTATGCTCTTCTGCATTACATAAACCTTACTGTAAATCAGCAATTCTGCACTCCAATGGCTGAATATTCTCAGCCCTCTGCTCTATGGACTGCACAAGAACAGCCCCAAACTCTGAATGCTGAAATATTTCAGCAGTAAACTCTGTCGGCTGCTGTCACTCTGAAAGCTGATCATAACCAGCTGGAAACTCTGTTTGCTGAATTTCTTCAGCACTCAACACTCTTTGCTGAGTTTCCTCAGCCTCTGACTCAATCTGTGACATAAAATCTGCAATTTCATGAAACATGTCCAGGGACTGCACTAATACATTACTGTGACAATTCAGCATATCAGTTTTCAGCATATCTCCCATCTCTGTCATCATATCTGCACAAATCACACTGTCATACATCCCATCTATGTGCTCATCATCCTCCAAAATTCTTGCATTTTTCAAATTTTTCTCTTTCCTGCATATATACTGCCTGGCAGCTCTAGGCAAGCTAGAAGTCTTCTGATAACTCATCAATCTGTTTGCTGAAATCCCAACAAATCCAGAGGAGAAAACACTGCTGCCAGGAGGTGAGAACTCCAATCCCCTCTCCTCTGTACCGCCGTCGTCTCGCGAAACGGCGGTACCTAATGAAAACCTGAATCTCTCACAGTGGGCAAAGGTGCATCTCTGAGAGTATCTCTGTTTCTAACATGGTTCACACATACAGTCATAAACTGAACTGCTCTCATACCATCTTTACTGCGAATTCGTGCATAAGCAGATCCATCATCCATGACCTTTGTTTCCATGCACATCTCTGTAATGAATGGCTGACCAAGAATTATGGGATAAGAGCATGAATCCTGCACAAAGAAATGAAAATCCTCCTCTACATCACCAATAGAAACCCTGACACTAGGACAGGCAGCATACAAATCACCTGCAGTGTTATTGGCGGCTCTCATACGCCACCCATGCTCTACATCCATAGGCCATCTGTTACTCTCATAAACTCCACGAACTATGAGATTAATCTCTGAACCATGATCAACCAATGCAACATAAGGCACTTATTTCTCTCCAATCTTTACCATCGTCTCTGTAGTTGCCCTAGCCCAATGGCTCCGCGAAAAGTGACTACGCGGTATCATGACAGACTCATCAATTTCAGCATAATGCATAGGCTGAACCCTCTTCTCTACCTGCGGAAAAATAGAAGCATTATCAACCATAACCTCATCCTCATCCTCATCCAACTCCCCAATCAAAACTCCCTGTGTATCAGTGTTAGACAATGCATGTCTTTTCCTCTTCAAGACCTCCTAAAACTGATCCTGAAACTCTCTTTTTGAGATGCCCAAAATCTCAAAAATAGTGAAAGTCACCTCACTGCCAAGTATCTTATCATTAAACATTTTCTTCATGTCTGTAGATGTCTCAATATCGAACATCAATCTGAATCCTGGCTGCTTTCTCTCTCTAGGCTCTTGCCTCTTTTCTCTCTTTTGAGCATCCTCCATCTGTCGATCTGGCCCTGGTCTTGAAGACGGTCCTGCAGTAGGTGGAGTAACAAACTCACCCCCTCTAGTCTTCTTAGCTGCACTTGGATTTTCTTCATCCCTCTTACGCTTCTCCTCAACAAATACATCTGCACCATGAGATTTAGCCAAATAAGTATAAATAGAATACCTGTCAACAGGCGAGTCCCAACCTGTCTCTGATCTGATGCTAGAGCCTGCACTAGTCAAAACAGTTTGCTGAATTTTCCCCTTGTTTGCAGTCTCCATAGCATATGTCCATAGCGCTGACTGAGTCTCTGAACCCTTCTCAATCTAGACTCCATATGCAGAAGCATCACCTCTAGCTGTCACATAAGAAGTACGCGCAGCCATGTCCTCCACTAACTTCTTCATTCCACCTTTACCAAAGTTGGTAACAAGTGGAGCTCCTGTCTCAGTCGACCAAATCTTACCATCTTGCCCCCAATATACCAAATTCTGCCTCCTTGCATCCTGGAAAGAGTCACAATCCCTACAATGCTGATGGTCCGTACTATCACACCAAATACATCTCCGATCTCTCCTAGGTGCACTAGGAGCACTCCTAGGTGCAGTAGGAGCGCTAGAAGAAGCAGTAGGCGCAGTCGAAGCAAACTGCTCCCTCAACTTTCCCACCAACTTCACTTTGACTGACTCCAGTGTCAAATCTGTGATGCCTTTGATTATGTCATCAAGAGAGGTAGGCACTGATGGAGCGGATGGTTTTGGAGCAAAAGGTGTAGGCATCGGTCGTGGAACAGGAGGAATAGGTGGAGTGGAAACAGTAGGCACTGGCATAGGCCAAGAAACTGGCTGAGGAGGAGAAGAAATAACAGGGATAGAAGTAGGCATAGGAGCTGATGATGGTGTAGGTGTCATGGAACTATTCTGTAGGCGAGTCTTCCATATCCTCCTCTTGGTCAAAGTTGAGACTGCATCCTGAGCATCCTGCCAATCAATTTTAAGACCCATAGGCTTCGTGCGATCTTCAAGAAGCTCACCCAATTCCTTTTGAAGAGCAGGATCTACAGCTTGCAAGAAAAGCTCAACTTTTTCAACATCCAATGCTCTTTGTTCAATGGCATCAAGCTGACTATACCTCTCTTCAAATTCTCGAATCAACTCTGAAGCAGCTAGACCTTTGTTTGGCATGTAGACCCACTCTCAGAATGACCGCCGAGTCGCCATACCAAAGTCCTCAAGGAAGTATTCTTCTTTCAAGGCCTTCTTAAAATCTTACCAATGTGTATTTTGAATAAAAAGATTAGTCACTTTTGTCCTCAAAGCAGGTGTGACAAGACGAAGGAAGTACTTACTCATAAGTCCAACAGGAACTCCAAAAAACCCCATCTTGATCTCATATGTCTTCAAATATGCTGAAACATTATGCCCGTCAAATAGCTTCTTCTCATTCTCAACTGCTTCAATAGCCTTAGTCGCGCTGTTTGCATTCTCCTGCTCCGAATAGAGTTGCCTTTGCTGAGACAACTGCTGT
The DNA here is from genome assembly GCF_053477565.2 of Lygodium microphyllum. NCBI lineage: Eukaryota > Viridiplantae > Streptophyta > Polypodiopsida > Schizaeales > Lygodiaceae > Lygodium > Lygodium microphyllum. The sequence continues at coordinate 73,822,796 of NC_141141.1, forward strand.
TGATGCAATTGTTGTTGCTGCTGCATATACAATTGTGTTTGCTGATTTTGGAGCTGCATATACATGGACATATTCTGCAAAATCTGCTTTAGATCCTCTGTTGAAGTACTTGACGCAGCAGTCATTGATGGAGCTGAAGTAGACGCAGCTGAAACTGTAGAAGAAGCTGAAATAGAGGCTGACGTATCTCCCATCCTGAAATTTTCTGCGACGCTTTCACGTCGGGTTCACCAAAGATGTCGAAGGGTTTTGAAAGCAATGTCGCAACTTCAGAAGTCCTTGATAAATTTCAGGATAAAAGACTAATCAAGTATGGCATCTCTCATTTTCTCTTGTCATGATGTCATTCACAAGAGAAAAATTTTATGTCTTTAGATTCCAGAAAGAGGTGTAGAAATTTGTGCTGGTTATATGTCTTCTGCAACTCCAATCCTCTGTCAAAAATTGTATGGTAGATTCTGCTACTGCTGGTTGTAGAGAATAGAATAATAGTTCCATGAATATGCATCAAGTAGCACAGAGAAAATCATAACAGTAAATGCTGGTTGCTTTCAGTTGATGATCAAGGGATATGTCGTTCATGTCCACATGTCTAAAGCGAATTTGCAGACCCTCAGACTACAGGTGTTGGCCATCTCCAGCCCAAACACGTTCATCGTCTCTTCTCCTATACACGATGACGGCCTGTAATTATTGCTTTGAACTATAGCTGCAATAGCCTCAGTCAGCCACCTCGATCTCTGATCTCTTTCAGCGACTGTGACAGCAGTTCAACATGAAGCCATGATGCCAGAATAATATGCAATATGTCTTCCTCCTGGTGAGCAATTGTCATGGAATCTTTGGAGCCTTGGTGCTTCTGATATGCACATGGACGCATCAGCTATCACCAAGGACTTTCAGCTCCTTGCACTTGCGCAGGCATAACGTAAATACAGGGAAAACATCTTGAATCCTGCTACCAAGCTCTCCAATTGAGTGAGGTTGAGAACAGATATTCTCGGGTGTTATTGAGATTTCTTGAGGCCTTACGACTAAGGCGGAACTCTTCTTCTTGTGTGAACTGTGCCACCGAGTGCAAAAGCTTTTGCAGAGTTGAAAAAGAGCAAAGTTACAGCAGGTGATGGAGATCAAAAGGCAATCTTCTAGGGCCCCGATTTGCAGGCTATGAAGATGAAAGCTCCTCGAAAAGCTGCTCCAGAACACATCGTGTGTGATCTCTATCCTCAATTTGATCTCTATCCTTCCTATTTGCCACAAAAATTAGACCATGTGTATTAATGTCGCTAACGAAGAGAGTGCAGACCCAGTTTACATTAACCACCATTTAGCAATTCCCTGCGCGCCCCCAGAGAAAGAGCTTCCTTCCCCTCTACGGATTTGCAACCACCGTCCTCTTTTGAAACTCGTCACCTTCAGCATTCCATCCACTGATCATAAGGATCATTCTGACGATCTCGCCAAGCTTCGGCTTATCAAGAATGCATCGAGTTTTTTCCCAGGATTGAAAAAAAACTCCCTTACAACGCTTGGAGCACGCCTGGCAGCTTCTATGGCTACAAGGATTGCCTTGGAACGCTCTCACCTCTGTTTCTGGATTGCCTTGGAACGCTCTCACCTCTGTCTCTGGATTGCCTTGGACACTCTCCTTCCTTCAATACGAAGGTCTCTCCACTCTCTCTTGATCTCCCTAAAAAAAACTTTGCATGTTCCCCTTTTTCTCCTTCCTTCGTCCAGCGCAGAGTACCTTTGATGTTGAATCCAAAGCTTACATTAGCCACCATTTCGAATTTTCCTACGCCCCCCGTGCCATCCTATTTTCTTCCCGATTCCTCTCCAAAAGCGGCCCTTTCTTTTCTCCCCTTTCAAATCTGCCTTTTCCCCCCCTTGTCCCATTAAAAAAAAACTCTTTTCTTTTTCTATTTCGTAGCTCCCAGAATACCTTTTCTGCCCCTCCAGTAAAGCGGCTCCTGAAAATAACCATCTTTAAATTTGTTCTTTTCGTGAGCCTCTTTGGCACAACAAAGAGGCACAACCATATCTTTGTCGTTTCCTTTAATGAAGACTTCAATCAAATTTCTATCGACTTATCCTGTTCCTATGGTTGCACAAGCTTTCAAGTAGATAACATATGTAAAAGAATTGGTATGCACACCCCTTGATGTTGCATCTCCTCATAGCATCACATAGTCATATCACCTTTACGATTATGAACATAGGCATCTAGCATTATTGTTCACGATATAACATCATGGACAGTCAATTTCTCAAACGCTTCTAGTCCTTCCTTGATAAAACCACATTTTCCATACATGTCCACGAGCATGTCACCAACAACAGAGTCTCTTTCTAGACCCTTAGGATGATCTCAGCATGTATCTCTTGGCCCATTGGAAATGCTCCTATGCTGCCACAGGCTTTCAAACAAACCCTTGGTCACAATCAAAGTGGTCCATGAGATTGCATCTCGAGTCACCAATCTACCAAAATTCCTTATTCTTCTCCATCTTCGGCATAGAATGAAAGAGCAAACATAACAACTAAGTATGTACAAAGTATCAAATCACACACACGACTTTTGGATGGTTTACACACCTCGAATGCGTAGCAATACGACACCGTTCTCTCTAATTCTCTCATTGTTTTTGTTTTCCTCTCTTGTTCTCTCTTGCTCTCTATTTGTTTTTCTCTCTATCTCTCTTTTTCTCCCTCTTTCAATCCCTTTTTCTTCCCCTCCCTTTCTAGCTCTCTTTTTTTTTCACTCTCCTTCCTCTGTTTACCTTACCATTTTATCCATCTCTTCCTTCACTCTTCATTTCTTTTTCTCTCCCCTCTCTCTTTCTTTCTCTCTTTGTCTTTCTTTGTTGCCTCTCTCTTTGTTTCTCTCCTCCCACTCGTTGTTTCTCTCATTCATCTCCTCTCTCCCTCCCTTCCTCTCTCTCTCTTTGTCTCTTCCTCTCTTTATTTATCACCTTTCCTCTTTCTCTCTCTCTCTCTCTCTCGTTCTCTCTTCCTCTTCTTTCCTTCTTCTCCCTCTTCTCTTTCCTCTCTTCCTCTCTCTCTTTCAATGTATGTTATTGCAAAGAAAAACAAAAAAAAGAAAAGAAAAAAACACAAGAACAAAGCAAGAAGACGCAATTTACATACCACAAAGGCCTAAGGATGGATTCTTCGTCTCCTCTTCACGATGTCCCTTCTTTCTCCCTTGTGCACTTCTCCCTCTTCTTCGTGTACACCGGTGGTGAAGGTGGATAGAAGCTCTCTTTCCCTCTTCCTCTCCCTCTCCCTCTCCCTCTCTCACTCAAGGCAATGATCTGTCTTGCTCTCTCTCGAAAATGATTGTGGTAAATGCTGCGCTTGGATTTTTTACCCTTTTTTTTCTCAAAGTGGCATTGCTATTGCTAGATGCCGATGTCGTGTGGCTACGTGGACACAGTGTGAAAAACTTTAGAGTGCATCGTCATTCGGCTTTCTTATTGATCTAAAGAGCTGATACCATATTAGTCATTAGTGTCAATGTTTTAGTGTGAATGATTCAAAAATACTAGATTTTTGGACAAAATTTAGGTTATTTTTTATATTATTTTCTATAAATATCCAAAATCTTTAGACAACTTCTAGAACAGGATGACATGTAAAAGAAAGTAAGTGGCTTTTAGTCATTTTTAGAGAATTTTATGTAAAAAGAGGGATTGGCGAAATTGCGTGATACACGATCATAGTTTTCAGGTAGTAAATAATACTCCAAACTAGGAGAAGAAGGAGTGATCTGGGAGAATTCTTGCCAAGTGTCCTAGTATTTTACTGCCCTTTCATAGCCAATGGAAGCATCAAATCAATGGTTTGAGCAACAGAGAAAAAGCCATTGTTTTATGCACATTTTTTTGTCTACAAGAGATTTATCTTCTCAGGATGTATAAATAAATTGACAAGCTGTATCTCTATGTCAAGTATTGTTCTACATCTTCTATTTCTTTAAACCCCTTCTCTTCCATCTACTCCTCTCCCTGAATCTCCATTCACTCTACTATCTCTTATCCTCGTGGTAGACTTTCAACCCCAAATGCTCTGACAGTGGTGGTGAACTCGACATGAAAGTCGGCAGCATGGATATAAAGATGGGGGATTCTACAGATTTGAGTAGTGGTGATTTTTTACAACAAATGACTGCTTTGTTGCAACAATAACAACAACAGTTGTTGTTACAACAGCAGATACAAACTCTATAGGAAGCAGAAAGAATTGATTCCTTCATTGTAAATGCATTGCAAGCAGTGGGATAGGAATTGAAGCAGTTTAAGGGTCAAAATGTTTTGCCTTCATCCAGTTGTATGAAGAAAATATATTTTTTCATGGGATATCGCTTATGCATGGAGTCAGTATTTCTCCCATTTGGCCATGCATGCATTGCATGATTGGATTGATGAGTTATATATCGAAGAGATGCTAATTGTGCAACTTTTAAGAAAGCTTTGAGAGAAGAGTTATTCTTGAAAGATGCAAGATTGGTAACTAAAAAGACATTTACAGATTAGATTGAAAAGCCCAATAAAGGGTTGGCTGCTACAGCTTTGCTCAATGAATTTGAAAGTCAGTACGTGCAATTGGATGCCGATGAGCAGCAATCATTGGAGAGTCAAAAAATTGATTTTTTTCTAAAGGTTGCATATCTCGTCTTGCAGGAGAAGTTGACTAATCATTTAGAAGATGCTTATTTTGAAATGGGGATGAAATCTGATTGAGCCAATGAAACTGAGGCATTGCATATATTGGTAAAGAGAGAGCGAATGAAATTAAGATGGGTTATAGGCACCACATCTGCCAGTGCCTTAGAAGGGGGACTAAAATTACAGCCAAGGCGCTTGTAGCTATGGCACAACAACTGACTATACTTATTGGTCTGGCACTTAAAGGTGATGTTGTGGATGAATTAATCAAAGGCATGCGTGATTTGAGGCTAAATTTGACAAAAATCTATGCAAAGTTGGAAAAGTTGGATGCTAAGGTAGAAGACAAGGCTCGGACAATAGCCCAAAGACCATACAAAGAAGGATATAACAGGAGATGCATTTGATGTGAAAATTTACAACATGAAAAGTGAAACTATACAGCCTATCGTGAAGTGGAAGCAAAAAGGTTAGTCTTTTGGAAAGATGGAAAAATACATGCAATAGAAACTGGTCTTCCAATAGAGCCAAATTTTGGAAATGCTGGCATGCAGAAGAGGTTGGAAGTTATGGATGTAAGGATAATATTCTTTGCCATAGATGCAGCCACATATAGGTTGAGAATTGAAAGGACTGATGAAGCTCATAAATGAGACATGGTTAAAGTAAAACATCATGTCTGGATGCATGCATTAGATTGCATGGAAAAATGCAAAACAACAAAGTTTGAATTGGCTAATGCAAGTCAGAGTATACAAGGGAGAACAGGATGGAGTGCACCGGTGCATTCATTTTTAGCCTATTCTTATTTGGCCGAGGTTCATAATCAATCATCTTGTGGAAGAAAAGAGAAGAAGAGATTAGGACACTGCTAGTCCTTCCTCTTCAGGCCCATCTAAATGCATAACATGAAGTAAAATGGAGTAGGAGAAAGAGGTTGAAAAATCCATACCTGAGCATGTTATGGAGGATGCATCTCAAGAGAATAAACAAGAACAGAAGAAAAGAGGAAAGTTTCCTAGTTATAGGTTACAATCAGATCTTGAGACTACCACACAAACCTTAAAAAGGTCTTGGAATATCTCATACTTGGTAGTAGAGTGGAATTCACACTTGGTGAAGTTCTTGGAATCGTGAAGCATGAATTTCATGATGTAATCATTGATATGTTGAAACAAAAAAGATACTTTGATGGTGATATTTTGCAAGCATTGATGAAGGTTAACAAAAACATAGAGAAACATCTTCAGAGGGAATATGATGATGCATGCAATACCGATTTGGAGCAGGCTTATGTTGAAAATGGGTTAAATGGGAGCATAGACAATAAGCTTGTGGCCGAAAATGGTATTATGTGCAGCATAACTTCTGGCTAAAAATGGTATTATGGGCATCAATAAGCATAGAGATTAGAAGGCTATGTATAATGGGGATGTCCATCAACAAGTACACATTGAAGAAGAAGATACTCATTTTATTCCAAGCAGTCATTATTCACGAACGCATTAGGCTTGTGCTACAATAGAGACAATTGTTAAAGTGGGAGAAAGAGAGACACCTTGCGTAGCTCTCTTAGAACATGGTTCTGAAATCAATGTTATGGCATGCAGCTTGTATGAGAATGGAGGTTGGCAGATTGACGTAGATCCGAGATGGCGCATGTGGGCAGTAAACAATTCATTAGGGAATCTTTATGTGGCTTGTTCGAATGTACCTATGACTATTGGAGATGTTAGGTATGAATCTCATTTTTCTGTGCAAGATTCATGTAGTTATCCAGTGATTTTGGGGAAGCCCTATATTTCAGAATCAAAGCTGGAAATAAAAGCCTTGGATGATGGTTCTTCATATGCTCGAGGTTGGAGTAAAGACAATACAAAGGCGAGACAGTTTCTCACCATTTGTGTGAATCATCCTCGCAATCAGATAGTAGGCTGCGAGATAATCCCATGCCACCTAATGCACGAGAGTTTAAGGGTTTTTAGATTTCTCTGTTATAAGTGGAGGCTATGTTAGTGCCCCTTGGAAGATAATTATGCTTTCAAGAAAGGGACAAATTGTGCTTGTGTCTGGATTATAGGAATGAACAACAAGTAGTCTTTGTAGTTTTAAGAATATTTCAGTCATGTGCAGGGCTGAAAAGAAATATGTAGAATGGGCTTAAAAAGAGCTGAAGAAATATTATGGTTTCATGGCTCCAAATAAAGGTATTTTAGGGCTGGTTGATATTGATACAGTGGTGGCTGAATTTTTTGCAATAATTAATGCTAAAAATAAGGCAAAAAAAGAGGTTATTCATGTTGACACTTTAGAGATGTATGAAGTCATTCAATAGTTTTCTAAGCATGGAAATGAGAATATGGAAGAAGAAGAGGTAGAAAATAAAGACATTGATATGGCAGAAGATCCATAAGACTCTGGCACATATGGCGGAGAATGTGTAGGTTAAAAGGGAGTGGATGTCATGCCGCTACACGGAAACAATGTGAAAACTCTAGAGTGCATCTTCATTCGTCTTTCTTATTGACCTAGAGAGCCAATGTCATATTAGTCATTAGTGTTAGTGTCTGTAGTGTGGATGGTTCAAAAATACTAAATTTTGGCACAAGTTTAGACTATTTTTGATATTTTTGATATTATTTTCTATAAATATCCAAAAGCTATAGACACTTCTAGAACAGGATGACATGTAAAAGAAACAAACTGGCTTTCAACCATTTTTGGAGGATCTTTTGTAAAAAGAAGGATTGGTGAAATTACGCGACGCACAATTACAATTTTCAGGTAGTAAACAACACTCCGAACTTGGATAAGGAGTGATGTGGGAGAATTTTGGCCAATGTCCTGGTATATGTTGTGGTATGTTACCTCCCTTTCAGAGACAATGGAAGTAGGCAGACTGAGAAGGAGAGAGGAAGCCATTGTTTTATGCATGTTTTTTTGTCTACGAGAGATTTATCTTCTCAGGATGGAGAAATAAATTGATAGGCTTCACCTCTATGAGTATTCTTCTACATCCTCTATTTCTTTAAACCCATTCTCTTCCATCTACTTCTCTCCCTGAATCTCCCTTCACCCTATTGTCTCTTATCCCCGTGGTAGAATTTTGACCCCATACACTTTGACACCGCTATTTTACATCACAAACCGTCGTCACTATTTGCCCATTCCCTTGTAGTGAATATGAATCATGACACCCAAATCAAGAAACAATTATGATCCCATAAGAGGACAGAAGTTAGAATAAATCAAACCAAGCTTTAATTGCTTTAAGGTATCCCTTTCCATGATTTACACATAAGAGTCGTCGTGTTGGTAGCTTCTCTTGTCTCAAGTTTCCTAATAGACATTGTTCTTATTGTAATAGAAACTATCACACTATAGATGGTTGCTAGGAAAAACAAAATGATGAAGAACATGGTATCACAAATAAACAACCACATTTATCCATAGATTATTCTCCTTGTGACTATTACAAAAAGAGCAATCATCCAACCCATCTATGTTTCAAGAGGTGTTTTGATTCAAATCGTAATAAAGCATATGTTGCTACACATGATAACACTACTAAAGAAGTAAATTGTGTGAGCTATTCTATCTCATCGAAAATGATATTTCATGTTCCTGATGGATCTCTTTATATTATTGATTCTTGTGCTATGGGAAACATGATATATCAATCCGAATAGTCACATAATTATCATTCTATTCTTGTTAAGAAATTGGTTTATCTTGTTGATGACACAACTTGTGAAGTCAACGGTATATGTGATTTATATATCTGCACTCTTTCTTCAACAAGAATTCTATGTGGAGTTTTAGATGTCCCAGATCTATAAAGAAATCTTCTTTCATTTGCAAGACTTGTGGATATTGGTCTCTTTATTGGTTTTGACTATACCAAGGATTGCATTAAGAAAGATGGCCAAATCATAGCTGTTGCTCCTCAAAATGATAATCTTTTTTAGTTAACTTTAAATGAAGATGTTGCAAATGTTATCATAGCTCTTGGCTTTTGTCTATACCAAGTATCGCATAAAGAAAAACGGCCAAACCATAGTTGTTGCTCCTCAAAATGATAATCTTTTTTAGTTATCTTTAAATGAAGATGTTGCAAATGTTATTATAGCTCTTGGGAATCTTCACAACAAAATATGACATCATTGATTTATTCACTTTGATTTTTCTAAGCTTATCGATCTTTATGGATGTGACCTTGCTCAAGGTATGGAATTCAAAGCTCGTTCTCACATGGGTATTTGTTAATATTGTACACTTGGAAAGTATTTTCACAAACCCTTGTCTATTTCTACCACAACTCATTCAATAGATTTGATTGATCTTATTCACACTAATATTTGTGGAACTTTTTCTTCATCGAAATCTCAATATTGGTATTTCATAACTTTTATTGATGACTTCTCAAGATACACCACTATTTTTCTCTTATGATACACATCAGAAGATTTATTATCTTTTAAGCAATATCAAAAAGCTGTAGAACTTCATACTGGTTTTCGCATTAAGAAACTTTGCACTGATGATGGGAAAGAATACATTTCAAATTATCTCGATGATTATTATAATAATCAAAGTATTCATCATGAATATATTATTTCCTACTATCCTCAAGAGAATGGTATTATTAAATGTAAAAACAGGACTATCCTCAATGCCGTGCGATATATGCTCATTCATTCTAGCTTGTCTCGATGTTTCTGGGTTGAAGCAATCTTAATAGCAGTATTTGTGCAATATCATCTTCCTACGACTACTCCTTCTAGTAAAATACTGATTACATCTTGGACAAGGAAAACTTCTTCTGATTCATATTTTTGAATATTTAAATGTATTGTTTATATTCACGTACCCAAAGAGACTCACAGAAAAACTTGATCCTCCCGGTTTGAAAGTTATTTTTATTAGATATTCAAATTTTTCTTAGGGATACAAGTTTATGATCCATCTTCCAAGAGAGTAATCATAAGTCGTGATGCTATTTTCAATGAGAAATTTATGGATAGTATTTGGTCTCAAGAGAATGCTAGGATGACATGATTGCTAGAGGATGTTGATGATACAAAATGTTGATGATACAAAGTCATTGCTCATTGCTTTTCCTTTTCTATATATTGGTGAACCTCCTTCATGATGTCAAAGGGGTTTTAGTCAAAAGGTCATATAATCCATCGGGGATCAAAGAGAGAAGGAACTAGAGAATAGGAGATAAAAGAGAAAAACAAGGATAGACAAGAGATACATAAGATAAAGACAAAGCTCAATGATTCAAAGTACTACGAATTAATAGAACCTAAGATGATAAACAAAATCCTTGTGTGGGTCTACTAAGAAGAAATCTCCAAGCATTAGATCTCCTAGCGCTCCCTCCTAGACCAAAAACGTGTACCAAACACTAGCTTCTTCTCTATTGCTCTTAGATCACAAATCAGATGACTCCATTGGCTCCGAAAGTGAGGTAACACTTAAGGACACCTGATTAGAATTCTTGCGAATCACTCCTTCTTCTTCTCCTATTTTAGAAATGTTGTTTGCTATACTTGAAAACTGGGATCGCGTAGTGGATGTCTCAATATCATATTGCAACTTATATCTCGACTATTTACTCTTCTTTTTGTCATATTCTTCTTGTTACTCTTTTATATATCCTTGCATTCTCTTTATCTCTCTTTTGTTTCTCTTCCACAAGTACATTTGTGTTTTTGCACCATTGCTAAATATGCACACACTAAATATGTATCTACAGGTGATTCCTAGCTAGTTATGTCACGAATGTCTTGCCTTGTATGAGACATTAAACTATCAATAACTTTTCTCTTTTCAACTACATGCAAATCGTATATCCATATTACAGTCTTCGGGCTTGACCATGCATTCTATCTAACTGTAGACCAAAAGTAGAAGCATGTACAACTGCATAAGCATTTTGAACAACTAAGTCTTCCAATAACTTTTGCATATCTCACTTTCCGAAATTCAAAGCAAGAGGCAATCTCTTTTCTTTTGCATGGATCTTGCCATCTTTTCAAAAGATGAGCTATTGCACCAAGGCCTTCTAATAAGCATCACAATCCTTCCTTTCATGCCACAAACTATCACACCATATACATATTTTCCTTGGTTTAGGAGATGCTCCTTATCCCCTTTTCTCTTTTCCTTTCTTATCCAATTTTTTTACCTTCAATTGAAATTGATCTAATATATCTTCCATAATAGTGGAAATAGTAGGTGTAGCCATAGAGTTAGCCACAGAAGTGGATGGCTTACAGGATACATCTACTATTTTTCCTGTAATAGTGGGCAAGCTAGATACATGCAATCTTTCTCTTCTTCTATGCTTTTTGACCAGTGTAGTAACAACTTCCTTAATATGCCTCCACTCTGTTTTAAGCCCTATGTCTACTATAGTTTAATGTTCTAACAAATCATCAAGCTTCTCTTAAAGCTCAAGATTTGTCACTTGTAGAAATAAACCAATTTTCTAACTTGCAATAGCTTTCTCTTCTGCAAGATCTAACTACTCAAACTGACTCTTAAATTCTCTTAATAACTCTGTAGCCATAAGATCCTTATTGGGTTGTAGAACCCACTCCTAGAAAGTCTTGTGGATAATCAAATTGGTGTCTTCAATGTAAAACTCTTCCCTAAGTGTATTCTTGAAAGCTACTCAGTTTGCATTCTACATGTACAATTCCCTAACTTGGGCTTTCAATTCATGTACAGTGACCTGTATAAAATATTTGCTCCATGCAAGTTGAGCCATCCCAAAGAGCTCCATCTTTTGAGCAGAGATATGCAAACATATAGATACATTCTTGCCATTAAACAATTTCATCTCACACTCTATTGCTTGCAAAGAATTCATCATAACAGTTTCTATTTGAGCAGAAGTCTGCATCACCTATTGTTGTTGTTGTACTTGTATAAGCATGTTCATGCTCTACACTAACTGCTACAAAACATCAGTAGAAATTGTGCTTGAAGGTTCTTCCATTTGGTATTTCCTTTTGACAGTCGTTCACGTAGGGTTCACCAATGGCAAAGGCTTTTTAGTAGGAGATAGAAGAGAAGAAAAAGAATAGATAAGAGGTACATAAGATAAAGAAAAAACTCAATGATTCAAAGTACTATGTATTGATGGAACCTAAGAAGATAATCAAAATCCTTATCTGGGACTACTCAGAAGCAATCTCCAAGCATTCAATGTCCTAGAGCACCTTGGTAGACAAAAAATGTACGCCAAACATTAGCTTCTTCTCTGCTGCCCAGATCACAAATCTAATGGTTCCATTGGCTCCAAAAGGGGGGTAAAACTCTAGGACACCTAATTCTAATTCTCCCAAATTGCTCCTTCTTCTCCCCATTTGGAGTATTGTTTATTGCCTGTAAACTTTGATTGCACATAGTGTGCAAATCAAAAAGCTCCTTCTTTTTGCATGATATCTCCCAAAACTAGCTAAAATGCCACTTGATTTTTGCATATCACCCTATTCTAGAAGTTTCCTACACCTTTCTAGGATATTTACAAGTAATAATAGCCAAAATATAATAAAAATACTAAACTTGTCCAAAAATCCCGTATTTTGGATCTATCTATACTATGGACCCTAACACTAATGACTAATATGTCATTGACTCTCTAGATCAATAAGAAAGACATATGATAATGCACTCTAGGTTCTTTCACACTGTATCCATGGAGTGGCACAACAATCAGATAATATTGACTCTTCAAATCCGTACATGTCATGATTATGATGTTGATATTCTTGAGAATTCTCTCAATATTTGTAAAGGGCCTATCTCTTATAGTGATGCCATGTCATCTCCACAAAAGGAACAATGACAGGAGACTAACAGAAGGTGATTATGAACCTGTTCTCTAAAAAGGTACATGGATCCTAATTGAGTTACCACATGAATGACATACTACTATTAAATGCAAGTGGGTTTATAAGACTAAAACAAAAGTAGATGGAACATTTGACAAATTCAAAGTAAGGTTAGTTGCCAATGGTTTCTCATAAATTGCAAGAGTTGATTACTAATAAACTTTCTCACATGTTGTTTGTATTACTAGTATTCAGATCTTGTTAGTTTTTGCTATTGAGTTTGATTTGGGGATTCACCACAAATGGATGTGAGAACTATTTTTCTTAATGGTGATTTAAAGTAGGAGATATATGTGGAGAAAATAGAGGGATTTTAGTTAAACATAAGAAAAATCTTGCTTGTAGACTTCATTGGGAAATCTATGGTCTCAAACAATCTTCACAAGCTTGGTATCAAAATATTGATATTTTTCGTACGAAACAAGGTTTTATCTCTTGTTCTTCAAATTCTAACTCATATGTCAAGTGCTGCAATGATAGTTTTGTTATTCTTTCTCAATATGTGGATGATACTATACTTGTTTCTAACAATCTCAACTTCCATTAACAAGTAAAGAAGATTTTATCTTTTGCATTTGACATGGTAGATCTTGGAGACATACACTTATGTCTTGGTATTCTGATTCAACACTATTAGGAAAATGGTATTTTATTATTGCAATAAATAAAGTTCATTGAAGATATTATTGAGAAGTTTGTTTCGGATTTTCACATCTTGCTACTACTCCTTGTCTTGTGAGCTCTACCAAAAACTCTCACTTTCTATAGAATGATGGACAATTAGCATTACATCAACCTTATGTTAGTATTTTTGGATGTCTTTAATTTGTTGGCTTAAATTCTCACCTTGACATTCTTTTTGTTGCAAATTTTGGTGGAAAACGTCTTAGTTTTCTATGCCTTAAACATTGGTTTGCAACAAAACAAGTTTTGAAGTATTTTAAAGGTACTAAAGATTTTGGGTTGGTTTATCGGCGCCAACAATAAAACTCTAATTCTCTACATTTACTTCAACTTTTGGGTTACATAGATGCAGATTTGGTAAGATCTCACTTATCTATGTATTCTACAAGTGCAAATCATTTATTTTTCAATGGTTTTCTTGTTTCTTAGACTAGCAAGTAACAACAACATATTGTTGTTTCCACTATAGAGATTAAATATGTAGCTACATCATTAGCGGTTCAAGAGTTAGTATAGTTTTAAAAAGTTCCATCAAATATTGGCCATCCTCCTCTCGCCAACACACCACTTCAATGTGATAACCAAAGTACTATTAGTCTTGCTAAAGGCTATGTTCAACATAACAAGTCTAAATATATGATAGCACATTATCTGTATTAAGTTCGAAATGAAGTAAAGAAAGGCATGATCTATGGAGATGGCAAGCTCAACATGTGTGGAAATTGATGATGGGCAACCTCGCTAGATGGGTCTACACATCTACACTTAGCATATCAGTGGTCATTATGATCCTGACATAGTCACTAACTTATCACTTATTATATTTAGTTTATTGCACTTACCTACAATTGGCATAGTTATAGTGCCAAGTTGATTGGTATAGTCAACTATGCATTATTTGACTTAGCAAGCCACTTTCCTTTATGTTCTATCTTATCTATAGTTTGTATATATTTTATTGTGTATAGAAGAAGATGAAGAAATAAGAAAGAAAATGTTTTGGCCTCCATCTCTCTTCTTGTGTTTTTGAGTGAGCTTTCTCTTGTGTGTATGGTGTGTGTTTGGCGTAGTAGCTTAAGCAAGTTCCCCCACTACATGATTCTTGACATTGTATCAAAGTGGAACCATTGAGAGAGACTAGTTTTGAATATTGAAGTGAAGCAAAACAAGCAAGGATTTGAGCAAGCAAACAATGGGTAAGAAGCTCTCACATTCTTCCACTCTCTCTCTTAGATAGTGCATGTGGAGGCATTAGAAGCAAGTCAGAGTGAAAATCTTAGATTGCTATGAGATTTGGTGTGCAAAAAGAGCAATATATATTTTGGAGATTAGCTCTTTAGAATTGTCTCGCTACTTTTTTCGGCATGGAAGGCCATTTCAAACCTCGTTTTAGAGCCGCAAGGTTGCAGATAACAGTTTCAGGGTATACTGTGTTTTCGACTGTATCGATGGAAAGTGGGTGCACAGGTTGCAGATTTTGAATTTGTAAATTTTGAGTTATTTGCCAAGAAGCAAAAAAAGATTTATCTACAAAGAGGTTGCAAATTCCATGTACTTTTGAGCGATGAACAAAAAAGATTGCTTGAAGTATTGTTGTGCACTTGTGAAAGGTTGCAGAAGACTTATTATTTTGTATCAATTTTTTGAGAATCACATAAAAAAGTGAAATTTCTATCATTAAGAAGTTGGACAAGAACCATTATCCTTCATGGAAGTTTTGTGTGATGAAATTTCTCATTAGAAATTACCTTTATGAGTTTATTTCATGTGAAGAAAATGAGCCAGAGTAGCTGAGTATCCCTACAATTGTAGATGAATTAAAGGCATGGAGAGAATGGAATGTAAAAGATAAAAATATGATGTATTGGCTATTTGCAGTCATTGATAATACTGTGTAGGAACATATCAAGAATACATAAACTACACATGTAGCTTGGATAAATTTTTAGAGTATATCTTCATTAAATACAAAGGCACAAAAGGTTCAATTCATGCAAGAGTTGAATACCTTGAATAAAGAGAAAATGTCTGTCAATGTATATATTTTGAAGGTAAGGAGCATTGGAAATGCTTTAGCAGTGATTGATGTAATGCTTGATGATGATGATTTGGTTTTATATACTTTGGGTGGCCTTAATAATAAGAAGGCCACTTGGAAATCATTTGTCACTTCTGTATATGTATGGAAGCCATTTCCAAACTTTGATGAGTTAGTCTCTCTCATCATTATTGAAGAAATCAATCTGGAGGGTGACTCATATGAAAGAAATGGTGAACAAGTCCAAACATTTCACTCAAGTTCAGAGATGAGAAAGAAACTTAGCTGAATATCCCCCATGCTAGTACGATTCAATTACACCCAGTCTTTTGTCCAATAGTTTCTTAAAAGACATCAACAACATGATATATATTTTTGTGACTTAAAGTTATCCTACAAGCATTGATGTATGAAAACAGGTTGAACTATACACTCAAACCATCAATAAAAGGAGCATGAGTTGATCCTCTCCAACTATTCGTCAGCTTTTTTGCAAAAAATCACCTTAACATACCCTAGGGTGTCCACCAAGAGTCACGAATAACCGTCCTTTAGTGTATTTTGTCAAGGTTAAAATGAGAAAAAAAGAAACACGATTTTCATTGGTCCTTTTATCTAAAGGATAAATTTTGATAGCTAATCTTTATTTGAAGGGATGTATCAAAATCTTTCTCTTTTTTAAAAATATTTGATTGTCATTAAATCATAATTTTTGAGACATGCATAGGAAAGGGTCCTTTAAAAATTGAATAAGTATTTGTCAAGACTCAAGAGTCAAGATTCATAAATAGGACTTAATATACCTATTAATACACCTGTGGCATGGAAATTTCAAGAAAATGCAATATGTAACGTTCAAGGCTCCAACTCTTCTAAAAGTTAGTTTCTTAAGTTCTAAAGTTTAAACTTCTAAATCATTATATTCAAAAATACAAAACTTTTAACCTTCTTGGGTTGAGCTTTATCCAACTCAAGTGCTTTGAACCATATTCACTAAGCAACCTTCAAGCTTTTTGGACTCATACAAGCACTCTCAAAGATTGAATCAAGCTTTTCGGGTTCACAAAAGCAAGTTGAAAGACTGAATCAATAGGTTGCAATATTGGTGAGTCAGGCTTCAACTAGAAACCTCCAGGCTCTAGGTATGTCATAATCGTTCTACTAGTTGAATCTACTCAAGTACTTTGTCTGCTTCTGTTGTGCTCTATAATCTAATGATGTATCACTACTATGAGATATATATATATATATATATATATATATATATATATATATATCTTCTTGGTTGAATCAAAATCAATCTACTTCATGATCATGATCAAATTGTCACACGCTACTTAGATTGTGGGGTTGCAGGACTGGAGAGAGAGAGAGAGAGAGAGAGAGAGATCTTCATCTCACACTGTAAGTTCACGAAATCTTAGCCTGACGTGATG
This sequence comes from Lygodium microphyllum, assembly GCF_053477565.2. Taxonomy (NCBI): domain Eukaryota; kingdom Viridiplantae; phylum Streptophyta; class Polypodiopsida; order Schizaeales; family Lygodiaceae; genus Lygodium; species Lygodium microphyllum. The sequence goes on from NC_141141.1 coordinate 73,839,531, forward strand.
GGTATAGGTCCTATAAGAGAGAGAGAGAAAGAGAGAGAGAGATAGAGAGAGAAAACCAGCATGCCGAGAGAGAGAGAGAGAGAAAGAGAGGCTTGGGCCTTGCCCTCTCTCTCTCTCTCTCCTATAAAGAGAGAGAAAATTAGCATGCATTGTGGCGAGTTTGTTGAGTCTTGACCATGTGTCATGCGATTGAGTCACTGAGCTAAAGCGTGGAGAGAGAGAGAGAGAGAGAGAATCAACACATGTAGAGAGAGAAAAAGGCATGGGCCTTGGACCTTGTGGGGCATGTGAGTTGCAACGATAATGAGAGAGAGAGTGTGAGAGAGAGAGAGAGAGAATTAGGATTCAGGCTTCAACATGTAGACCCTAGAGTCCTCACTACTCAATTGTCTGGTGTCTCTAGAGTTCGAAATCCGATGTCACATGATCAGCCTAGGCACTCCTACAGAGAGATAGAGAGGCATGGAGTTGAGGAGCCAATTGGGCCGCCGGCGAATCAGGGAGCCACCGCCACCAGTGCAAATATATATATATATATATATATCCTAATTCATTGGCAGCTAAATTGAGAAAGAGAGAGAAGGGGGGAGAGAGAGAAAAAAGAGAGAGAAAAGGAAAGATGAGAGGAGGGGAGGGTAAAAATGAAGAGAGAGATTTATATATATATAATGCATATTAAAATTTAAAAATTTATGAATAAGATAAAATTTGTGAATTTGTAATATTCATGTGTCTATAGCCTATGTGCTACCTCATAGTGTCTTGTGATGTCTTACATATTGATTGATTGTTTCTAAGCAATGACTCCTTTAAATCTAATTTTTTATAAGTCATTGTATTGCAAATTTCATAAATTTACATTAGGTTTCTAAAAATTGATTTTTCATGTTATTGGAAAACAAAATTCACTATGTCAAACCTTGTGCAATCTTCTTTGTTTGCTATGCGTGGTTTTATTAAAGTGCAATCAAAGGAAAATGAGGTATCAGGATCTAAGCATAGAAAGGTAACCAAGAACCATGTATCTATTGTTTGTAATAATGAAGTAATTGATTTAATAAATGATGAATTTAAAGAAAAAGATCAGCTCGTAGGAGATGTGGAAATGTTAAAACGTCAAAAGGCCAAGGCCAATTGGAATGAAGCATGGACTAGAACTTTTGATTGGGCATACTTTTATCAAGAATTAGCTAGAATATTTTGTACATTTTGTAAACAAGATCCAAAATGCAAGAGGAAATTTGGTAAATGTGGCTCAATAAATATCCAAATTAATACATTAATTGATCATGTGAAAACTAATTCTCATAAGCTAGCCATATGTCACTATGATACCAAGAAAATATTAATAAACCAATACATTAGAGAAAGGAGAAGATAAAATTGATCGTGCATGTAAAGTTCTATTTGCTGCATATCAAGTAGCAAAGCATGACTTATCTTTTTGTACTTATGAACATAGTTTAGAATTACTTGAGGCCCTTGATTGTGAATGTGTTCTTACCAAAGCGTATAGAAATGATAAGGTATGTGCCATGTTTATTGATGCCAGGAGGCATATTCCACAGTGGATTCCGTGAGGTTTTGCAGTGGATTCCGTAAACTTTGATGACCGGGGCTCATACACAAAGTGGATTCTTTGTGCGAGAAGTTGATGGGGACGCCTGTCCTTTTCGGGCATTTCATTAATTTAGTGTGTACATGGGTGATTCCATAGCGGGTGATTCCGCAAAATACATATTAAATTAATAAACGTTTATGAGTTTAGAGTGCGCACTCGTAATAAATTAAGGTTAGGATTTATTTCTAACCAGTTGATTTATTTATGTAGCTGAAGACTGCTAGGTATTCACTTTTGTCGGTTTAATTGTATTATTTTACTAACGATTGTGAATGCTTCAGTTGATGTGTAGAGATAGCAATAGTGGCGGAGGAAAGCATTGGAGTCTAGCGAGTATTCGATCTATGGATTATATTTTGATAGGCGCCACGCCTATATTTTTCATGTCTATTGAGGCATTGATTATTTATCATTATTTTGTATGCGCCTATGCGCGTGGATATGTTATTTCTATTTGGGACATTGTGTTAGGCGTGCCAGACTCTATGGGCACCGTCCATAAGCTTTATTCCTATTTTTGTAAAAGCAAACTCAAAAGCTAAAAGCTTGTCATATTTTTGTAAATTGGGCTATTATTGAGCATGAAGATGAAAATATACATAAAATACATGCTTTGCGAAGCGCTCACACAAGGCATGGGGGGAGATTGAACCCAATTGGTCTTTTGCTCTTGTCATTCATGCTTTTTACATTGTAATTTGTGCAAAAAGGTAGAGTTCATTGTTCTTGGGGACCTTCCGGGATTCACTACGTGAGCATACAGCGACCGATCTGCGCACCAGTTGTATCAGAGCAGAGTTGAGATCAAGAGCTTCCAATCATCTCGTGCGAAGGCGGAGCTCCTGGAACGATCGGGCTCTACGGTCAATCTCGTTGCGAACCGTCGATACAGATAGACTTGACTTCTGGCGATCAAGAACCCCTGTTTCTGTCATCAGATCGCGAAGGACCAGGCAATACAGGCGGAGGACCACTCCCTCATCTCCATCATCAAGTCGTTTCTCTTCATCATCTTTCCGCAAGAATTGGGCTAAACCACCTGCATTACCATCCAATGTCAATCTAAATCCTAAGCCTATTCCACAAGCAAATCCAAATGTACCTAGACTTCCTGCCATTGCAAATAATGTAACCAAAGCCAAGCCAATAGTATGCTATAAATGCCACCAGCCTGGACATCTCGCAGCAAATTGTCATATCAAAGAAGCCACCAGCTCATATCAACTATCTTGGAGCCATGGACGAAGACGAACATGAGGATATGCCTGATTTCACTGAAGATGAGGACGACACTACTACTATTTCCGATACTTTACCAGGTATGCCTACTCCACATTCTTTATTGACTATGAAGTATTTGGTGCATGGAAAGGAAAAGCTTGATTTGCATGATGACGGTAGTACTCATGATTTTATTTCAGTAAAATTGGTAAAGGAATTGAAATTACAGACTATACCTACGCATTATTGCATAAAAGCTGCATTTTTAGGCACTAGGTATAATGGTACACAAGAAGTGCAAGATTTAGAGATTCAAATTGGCCAATACACTGAAAGAAGAAATTTCTTAGTTGTTCCATTACAATCGAGTGACATTATTTTAGGTATGCCTTGGCGTCACCAGCATAACCCAGATATAGATTATTCCACACACACAATGAATATTAATTTTCAAGGAAAATCTATTATTCTATATGGTATGCATGCATCTAATGTTTTTCCAGTACTTTTGCATACTCAAGCTAAACGTGCATTACGCAAGAGTAGTAAATCCTATCTCATTTGGGTGAATGAATTGCAAGTAAAGGAAAATCATATGCACCCTAGGCATAAGGAATTTCTTGCATATTTTAAGGACTGTTTTGCAGAAGACCTACCACCAGGTTTACCTCCTTCACATCCAGAAGACCATAAGATAGACTTGATCCCTGGCACACAACCACCTTGCAAAGCACCATATAGCCACAACCAGATAGAGCAAAAAGAAATCCAGAGTCAAGTTGAGGAATTACTAAATAGAGGTTTGATTTGACCTAGCTGTTCTCCATTTGGTGCACTTGTATTGTTAGTCAAGAAAAAGAATAATACCTATCGTATGTGTATTGACTATCGAGCTTTAAATAAGATCACTGTAAAGAATAGGTATCCCATTCCTAGAGTTGATGACCTTATGAACAAACTGCAAGGATCTTCTATATTTAGTAAAATTGACCTTAAGTCTGGTTATCATCAAGTGAGGCTAGATAAGTCTGACATATTCAAGACTGCATTCAGAACCCAGTTTGGTCATTACGAATTTTTAATCATGCCATTCGGATTGATTAATGCACCTGCTACCTTTAGTAGAATGATGAACCGTATCTTTTTGAAATATCAATATTGTGTAATTGTTTTCTTTGATGATATTTTTGTGTTTAGTCAAAATGAGAAAGAACATTATGAGCATTTGTCATTGGTTTTTCAGTTATTGAAAGAAAATCAACTGTATGCAAATCCTGAAAAGAGTGAATTCTTTAAGACAGAAATTGAGTATTTAGGTCATATTGTATCATCTGATGGAATTAAAGTTGATCCTAAGAAAATTGATGCAATATTGAATTGGCATGTTCCTAAAAACGTGCATGAGTTACGCTCATTCCTTGGTCTTGCTAGTTTCTATAGGAAGTTTGTACGTAATTTTTCATTACTTGCTTTACCATTAATCAAACTTCTCAAGAAAGGAATTGTTTATCAATGGAACGAAAATCAACAGAAATCCTTTGACTTATTGAAACATGCATTAACCAATGCCCCTGTTCTACAGTTGCCTGACTTTAATAGACCATTCTTTCTAGTAGTGACCGATGCTAGTGGATCAAGAATAGGAGCCGTACTTATGCAAGACAATCATCCTATAGCATTTTCTAGTTGTAAGCTGAAACCCTCTGAGCTGAAATATTCCACATATGAGAAAGAACTATTAGCAGTTGTACAAGCATTAAGACTGTGGAAACACTACTTAATGGGTTCAAAATTTATGATAAAGACTGATCAACAAAGTATTAGACATTTACTTAGCCAACCCCAAATCTCTGACTGTCATATCAAATGGGCTTCCTTTATTCAAAGTTTTCATCCTATCATTCAGTACCAACCTGGAAAAGAAAATGTAGTGGTTGATGCATTGAGTAGAAGACTTGCCATTCATAATATTTCTGTCATATCTTTTGATTCTTTGATTCCTATGAAAGATACATATCACCAGGATATTACTTTTCATTCTCATTGGAATAAATTAGTTCAAAATATTTCATTCATGTTGATTCATTGTCATATAATGATGGATTTATGTTTTATGAAAAGAGACTGTGTGTTACCATTCCATTCCGATCTTTTGTTTTGAATGAAATTCATTGTCCCCCCTATCAAGGTCATAGAGGTATCATATCTACTTTATGTATGTTAACTGAAGATTTTTATTGGCCGCATATGGATGCTGATGTATCTAACTTCGTTTCTGAATGTTTGATTTGTCAAAGAGTTAAGAGACATCATGGTAAACAGTATGGATTACTTATGCCTTTGTCTATTCCATCTAAACCTTGGGAACAAATTTCTATGGATTTCATTACTGGTTTACCAAATACTAAATCTAACCATGATATGATTTGGACAGTTGTAGATAGATTTAGTAAACAAGCATATTTCATTCCATGTAAGAAAACTTTAACAGCATCATAGGCAGCACAATTATTTTTTAAAATTGTTTTTACTAACCATGGATTGCCAAAAGTTATCATTTCAGATCGTGATTCTAGACTTTGTAACAATTTTTGGATTACTCTATTTGCTAATCTAGGCACAAAGATTGATTTCTCATTTGCATTTCATCCAGAAACTAATGGACAAACAGAAGCCACAAACAACACCATTCTAGATCTTTTACGTGCATATACTATCTCTAAACCTCAGACATGGGACACTCATTTGCATTTATTACAGTTTGCATATAACAATACACCGCACACATCTACAAAGAAAGTACCGTTTGAAGTCATTTATGGATATAGATTATCTACACCTGTTGCATCTTTGTCTAATAGAATTCAGAGTGCTGATGATATTGCTAGTATGCATAACAGTATTTTTGATGAGGTTAAAGATATGATTGCTAAAGCCCAGCAATCATATACCAAACAAGCCAACAAGAAAACACAAGCCATGAATTTCAAAGTTGATGATTATGTTTGGCTGAGAATAGAAAAACGTAGACTGCAAAGTGTAGATAGACATCTAGTTGTCAAACTAGCTCCTAGATTTTATGGACCATTTAGAATCATTCATAAAATTAATGATAATGCATTCAAGTTAAAATTACCATCTCATTGGACAATTCACAATACATTTCACATTAGTTTATTGAGACCATTTAGAGGCCAATTACCTGTCCACCCTGTTTATGAAAACCCACCTTTATTAGAGGAAGAGACTGAAATACTTGAACCAGAAGCTATCATAGACACTGACTTTATGACCACTAGAACTGGCTGAAGGTATTCTAGACATCTAGTTAAATTTAAGAACCATCCTGTAGAGGAAGCACAATGGATGCACGCTAGAGACTTAAATGCTTTCCCCACTCTGTTAGCTCCACATTGAGCTAATAGCAATTGAGGTTAATTGCTATCCCACCCTGGGGGTATGATGCCAGGAGGCATATTCCACAGTGGATTCCGTGCCACGGTGGATTCTGTGAGGTTTTGCGGTGGATTCCGTAAACTTTGATGACCGGGGCTCATAACAAAGTGGATTCTTTGTGCGAGAAGTTGATGGGGACACCTGTCCTTTTCGGGCGTTTCATTAATTTAGTGTGTACATGGGTGATTCCATAGCGGGTGATTCCGCAAAATACATATTAAATTAATAAACGTTTATGAGTTTAGAGTGCGCACTCGTAATAAATTAAGGTTAGGATTTATTTCTAACCAGTTGATTTATTTATGTAGCTGAAGACTGCTAGGTATTCACTTTTGTCGGTTTAATTGTATTATTTTACTAACGATTGTGAATGCTTCAGTTAATGTGTAGAGATAGCAGCAGTGGCGGAGGAAAGCATTGGAGTCTAGCGAGTATTCAATCTATGGATTATATTTTGATAGGCGCCACGCCTATATTTTTTCATGTCTATTGAGGCATCGATTATTTATCATTATTTTGTATGCGCCTATGCGCACGGATATGTTATTTCTATTTGGGACATTGTGTTGGGCGTGGTGCGCAGATCGGTCGCAGATAGCTCACGTGGCGAATCCCGGAAGGTCCCCAAGAACAAAGTACTCTACCTTTTTGCACAATAACCAAGGAAAAGCATGCACGACAAGAGGCAAGAGACAAATTGGGTTCAATCTCCCCCATGCCTTGTGTGAGCGCTTCACAAAGCATGTATTTTATGTATATTTCCAATCTTCATGCTCAATAATAGCCCAATTACAAAAATATGACAAGCTTTTAGCTTTTGAGTTTGCTTTCTACAAAAATAGGAAAAATAAAGCTAATGGACGGTGCCCATAGAGTCTGGCACACCCAATCTCAATGTTCAAATAGAAATAACATATCCGGGCGCATAAGCGCATACAAAATAATAATTGATAATCAATGTCTCAATAGACATAACAAAATATACGCGTGGCGCCTATCAAAATATAGTCCAAATGTCGAATACCCGCTAGACTCCAATGCTTTCCTCCGCCACTGCTGCTATCTCTACACATCAACTGAAGCATTCACAATCGTTAGTAAAAGAATACAATTAAACCGACAAAAGTGAATACCTAGCAGTCTTCAGCTACATAAATAAATCAACTGGTTAGAAATAAATCCTAACCTTAATTTATTACGAGTGCGCACTCTAAACTCATAAACGTTTATTAATTTAATATGCATTTTGCGGAATCACCCGCTATGGAATCACCCATGTACACACTAAATTAATGAAACGCCCAAAAAGGACAGGCGTCCCCATCAACTTCTCGCACAAAGAATCATCTTTGTGTATGAGCCCCGGTCATCTAAGTTTACGGAATCCACCGTAAATCCTCACGGAATCCACCGTGGAATATGCCTCCTGACATCATACCCCCGGGGTAGGATAGCAATTGACCTTGATTGCTATTAGCTCAATGTGGAGCTAACAGAGTGGGGAAAGCATTTAAGTCTCTAGCGTGCATCCATTGTGCTTCCTCTACAGGATGGTTCTTAAATTTCACTAGATATCTAGAATACCTTCGGCCAGTTCTAGTGGTCATGTAGTCAGTGTCTATGATGGCTTCGGGTTCAAGTATTTCAGTCTCTTCTTCTAGTAAAGGTGGGTTTTCATAGACAGGGTGGATAGGTAATTGGCCTCTAAATGGTCTCAATAAACTAATATGAAATGTATTATGAATTTTCCAATGAGATGGCAATTCTAACTTGAAAGCATTGTCATTAATCTTATGAATGATTCTAAATGGTCCGTAGAATCTAGGAGCTAATTTGACAACTGGATGTCTATCTACACTTTGCAGTCTACGCTTTTCTATTCTAAGCCAAACATAATCATCAACTTTGAAATTCATAGCTTGTCTTTTCTTGTTGGCTTGTTTGGTATATGATTGTTGGGCTTTAGCAATCATATCCTTAACCTCATCAAAAATAGTGTTATGCATAACAGCAATATCATCAGCACTCTGAATTCTATTAGACAAAGATGCAACAGGTGTAGATAATCTTTATCCATAAATAACTTCAAAAGGTGCTTTCTTTGTAGATGTGTGCGGTGTATTATTGTAAGGAAACTGTAATAAATGTAAATGAATATCCCATGTCTGAGGTTTAGAGATAGTGTATGCATGTAAAAGATCTAAAATAGTGCTATTTGTGGCTTCTGTTTGTCCATTTGTTTCTGGATGAAATGCAGATGAGAAATCAATCTTTGTGCCTAGATTTGCAAACAGTATAATCCAAAAATTATTACAAAATTTAGAATCTCTATCTGAAATAATCACTTTCGGCAATCCATGGTTAGTAAAAATAGTTTTCAAAAATAACTGTGCTGCTTGTGATGCTGTTAAAGTTTTCTTACATGCAATGAAATATGCTTGCTTACTAAATCTATCTACAATTGTCCAAATCATGTCATGGTTAGATTTAGTATTTGGTAAGCCAGTAATGAAATCCATAGATATATGTTCCCAAGGTTTAGATGGAATAGATAAAGGCATTAATAACCCATACTGTTTACCATGATGTCTCTTTATTCTTTGACAAATCAAACATTCAGAAACGAAATTAGGTACATCTGCATCCATATGCGGCCAATAAAAATCTTCAGTTAACATGCGTAATGTAGAAATGATACCTCTATGACCTTGATATGGGGGACAATGAATTTCATTCAAAACAAAAGATCGGAATGGAATAGTAACACACAGTCTCTTTTCAAAGAACATGAATCCATCATTATATGACAATGAATCAATAGGAATGAAATTATTTTGAACTAATTTTTGCCAATCAGAATGAAAAGTAATATCCTGGTGATATGTGTCTTTCATAGCAATCAAAGAATCAAAAGATATGATAGAAATGTTATGAATTGCAGGTCTTCTACTCAATGCATCGGCAACTACATTTTCTTTTCCAGGTTGGTATTGAATGATAGGATGGAAACTTTGAATGAATGAAGCCCATTTGATATGACGGTCAGAAATTTGGGGTTGGCTAAGTAGATGTCTAATGCTTTGCTGGTCGGTCTTTATCATGAATTCTGAACCCATTAAATAATGCTTCCATTTTTTTAATGCTTGTACAACTGCTAAGAGTTCCTTGTCATAAGTGGAATATTTAAGCTCAGAGGGTTTCAGCTTAGAACTAGAATATGCTATTGGATGGTTGTCTTGCATTAGCACGGCTCCCATTCATGATCCGCTAGCATCGGTCACAACTAAAAAGAATGGTCTGTTAAAGTCAGGCAATTGTAGAACAGGGGCATTGGTTAATGCACGTTTGAGTAAGTCAAAGGATTTCTGCTGATTTTCAGTCCATTGATAAACAATGCCTTTCTTAAGAAGTTTGGTCAATGGTAAAGCAAGTAATGAGAAATTACGTACAAACTTCCTATAGAAACTAGCAAGACCAAGGAATGAGCGTAGTTCATGTACATTTTTAGGAACAGGCCAATGCAATATTGCATCAATTTTCTTATGATCAACTTTAATTCCTTCTTTTGATACAATATGACCTAGATATTCTATTTCTGTCTTAAAGAATTCACTCTTGTCAGGATTTGCAAACAATTGATTTTCTTTCAGTAATTGAAAAACTAATGATAAATGCTCATAATGCTCTTTTTCACTTTGACTGAACACTAAAATATCATCAAAGAAAACAATCACACAATACTGATATTTTAGAAAAATACGGTTCATCATTCTACTGAAAGTAGCAGGTGCATTAGTTAATCCAAATGGCATGACTAAGAATTCGTAATGGCTAAACTGTGTCCTGAATGTAGTCTTAAATATGTCGGATCTATCTAGCCTCACCTGATGATATCCAGACTTAAGGTCAATTTTACTAAATATAGAAGATCCTTGCAGTTTGTCCATAAGGTCATCAACTCTAGGTATAGGATACCTATTCTTTACAGTGATCTTATTTAATGCTCGGTAGTCAATACACATACGATAAGTATTATTCTTTTTCTTGACTAAGAGCACAGGTGCACCGAATGGAGAACTGCTAGGTCGAATTAAGCCTCTATTTAGTAATTCTTCAACTTGACTCTGGATTTCTTTTTGCTCTATTTGATTGTGCCTATATGGGGCTTTGCAAGGTGGTTGTGTGCCAGGTATTAGGTCAATCTTATGGTCTTCTGGACGTGATGGAGGTAAACCTGGTGATAGGTCTTCTGCAAAACAATCCTTAAAATATGCGAGAAATTCCTTATGCCTAGGGTGCATATGATTTTCCTTTGCATGCAATTCATTCACCCAAATGAGATATGATTTAGTATTCTTGCGTAGTGCACGTTTTGCTTGAGTATGCGAAAGCAGTGGAAAAATATGAGATGCATGCATACCAAATAATGCAATAGATTTTCCTTGAAAATTAATATTCATTGTGTGTGTGGAATAATCTATATTGGGATTATGTTGGTGTCTCCATGGCATTCCTAGAATAATGTCACTTGACTGTAATGGGACAACTAAGAAATTTCTTCTTTCAATGTATGGACCAATTTGAATTTCAAAATCTTGAACTTCTTGTGTGCCATTGTACCTAGTGCCTAAAAATGCAGCTTTTATGCGATAGTGCGTAGGTACAGTATGCAATTTTAATTCCTTTACCAATTTTGCTGAAATAAAGTCATGGGTACTACCGTCATCATGCAATATAGTTCTTTCTTTTCCATGCACCATACATTTCATAGTCAACAATGAATGTAAAGCAGGAATACCTGGTAAAGTGTCGGAAGTAGTAGTAATATCATCCTCTTCTTCAGTGAAATCTGGCATATCCTCATGCTCTTCTTCGTCCATGGCTCCAAGGTAGTTGATATGTGCTGATGGCTTCTTTGAATGACAATTTGCTGCGAGATGCCCTGGCTGGTGACACTTGTAGCATACTATTGGCTTGGCTTTGGTCACATTATTTGCAATGGCTGGGAGTCTGGGTATATTTGGATTTGCTTGTGGAATAGGCTTAGAATTTGAATTGACAGTGGATGGTAATCAGGTGGTTTAGGCCAATTCTTGCGGAAAGATGGTGATGAAAAATGACCTGGATTAAACCTTCTGAAATTGGAATTGAATTGTTTAGATCCATAATTACCGTTTGCTTGGAATGGCTGTGGTCGTCGATCTCTTCCACGTAACTTATCTTCAGTGTCGTGAGCTAAGGAGATGGCGTCTTCAAGGGTAGCAGGCTTGAACATGTTCACTTCAGCGTAGTAATGTCCAAGAAGTCCAGACATGTACTTCCGCTTATGTCTCGTCTCTGGTACGTCTTCAAGCATGCGTAGCTGTAGGAGTGCATTCCAAAAACGCTCTGTATACTGTGGAATAGGCTCACGATCTCGCTGTTGAAGTAAATCCCATTGCTTGATAGCCTTCTCATGAAATTGCGGTGGAAGAAAATTTTGCATGAACTTCTTCTTGAAATCTTCCCATGTAGCAAGACATTCTATACTCTTGCGGACTACAGTCCACCAAAGTGATGCTCTGTCTATCAGATGATTAGTAACACACTTGATTTTATCTTTTTCGGGATAAGTTTCCTCATGGAAATAGTCATCAAACTGGCTAATGAATGATAAAACAGTCTTTCCTTCTCTTATGCCATTGAAAGTGCGAAACTTGAAACTTCGTTTACTTATCTTGGATTCCTTGCGAATGGTTTGTGCTTCAAGGGTGGCGTCGATGGTATGGCGAATCAAATCTTCAGCTTGAGGTTCTTCTTTATCGGTGGACGCTCTTTGTAGCTTTGTCAATTGCGCTTGCAAGGCTTGCCTAGCTCTTCGCTCTTCTTCCAATTGCAGCATGATAAGATCCAGCTTTTGTTCCATGGTAGGCTCGGGTAGATCGTCTTCAGCCATAGGATCATCCATATGTGGGGTAGTCATCCTATAAAACTCAACAAACCTTTCTCACTCAAAATCAGTTAGCGGGATGAGCGTAGCTCAAATTTGGGGTTACAAGGCTATGTGTTTTTTTGGATATTTCTTCTTCAATTTTCAGAAATTCTGCAATATTTCTGTCTCCGTTTGCTAAAAGTACTTCAAGGAACTTGTAGATAGGTAGAACAGCTTGCTGCAAACAACTTTCCAGTTCAGAGTTTTTGCATACGAACAAGTCTTCTATGAGTTTTAAGCACTAGTCAGTTCTGATTTAGTCTGACTTGTAGAGTTGCAGACTTAGCAGACTTGCAGAGTTGTTGACTTGCTGGACTTAGGCCGACTTGCAGAACTTGCAGAACTTGATTAGAGTCGACTTACGGAACTTGACTTCAGAAGTGCGAGACCCGGAGTTACTGAACTTGTCTACCCAGTATAACTTGCAGAGAATTGTGTGACTTAGCTTAAGGAATTAAGCTTTAGCTTAATAAGCTTAATAACTTAGGCTTTGTGGAGATGAAGAGCCGTCAGAAAACGGCGCAAATCGTGGAGGACAAGAATATGTGTTTGATGACGTCGCGCAAATTTCGGACCCACTCAGTTACTTCGTTAATGAATTTTGTGGAGCTTCTTTACTTCCTTAAGCCTTTAAGCTTGTAGACTAAGATTTTTGAAGAAAAAGATATGGGCTTCTTACTGTTTTATCCACGACTTGTTTATGGAGATGAGGGAGTGGTCCTCCGCCTACAGAGCTTGGTCCTTCGCGATCTGACAGTGGAAACAGGGGTTCTTGATCACCAGAAGTCTGCCTGTATCGACGGTTCGCGACGAGATTGACTGTAGGGCCCGTTTGTTCCTGGAGCTCCGCCTTTGCCCGAGATTGGTAGCGATTGGAAGCTCTTGATCTCTGCTCCACTCTAATACCACTGGTGCGCAGATCGGTCGCAGATAGCTCACATGGTGAATCCCGGAAGGTCCCCAAGAACAAAGTACTCTACCTTTTTGCACAAAAACCCATGTAAAAGCATGCACGACAAGAGGTAAGAGACAAATTGGGTTCAATCTCCCCCATGCCTTATGTGAGCGCTTCACAAAGCATGTATTTTATGTATATTTCCAATCTTCATGCTCAATAATAGCCCAATTACAAAAATATGACAAGCTTTTAGCTTTTGAGTTTGCTTTCTACAAAAATAGGAAAAATAAAGCTAATGGACGGTGCCCATAGAGTCTGGCACGCCCAATCTCAATGTCCAAATAGAAATAACATATCCGGGCGCATAAGCGCATACAAAATAATAATCGATAATCAATGTCTCAATAGACATAACAAAATATAGGCGTGGCGCCTATCAAAATATAGTCCAAATGTCGAATACCCGCTAGACTCCAATGCTTTCCTCCGCCACTGCTGCTATCTCTACACATCAATTGAAGCATTCACAATCGTTAGTAAAATAATACAATTAAACCGACAAAAGTGAATACCTAGCAGTCTTCAGCTACATAAATAAATCAACTGGTTAGAAATAAATCCTAACCTTAATTTATTACGAGTGCGCACTCTAAACTCATAAACGTTTATTAATTTAATATGCATTTTGCGGAATCACCCGCTATGGAATCACCCATGTACACACTAAATTAATGAAACGCCCAAAAAGGACAGGCGTCCCCATCAACTTCTCGCACAAAGAATCCTCTTTGTGTATGAGCCCCGGTCATCTAAGTTTACGGAATCCACCGTAAATCCTCACGGAATCCACCGTGGAATATGCCTCCTAGCATCAGGGCGTGCCAGACTCTATGGGCACCGTCCATTAGCTTTATTCCTATTTTTATAAAAGCAAACTCAAAAGCTAAAAGCTTATCATATTTTTGTAAATTGGGCTATTATTGAGCATGAAGATGGAAATATACATAAAATACATGCTTTGTGAAGCGCTCACACAAGGCATGGGGGGAGATTGAACCCAATTGGTCTTTTGCTCTTGTCGTTCATGCTTTTTACATTGTAATTTGTGCAAAAAGGTAGAGTTCATTGTTCATGGGGACCTTTCGGGATTCACTACGTGAGCATACAGCGACCGATCTGCGCACCATTTATACAGTATATTAGTGAATCTATATTTAAGGCTCAAATTGCTAAGATTAAATTGTCTCCTTTTTTTAGTTTAATGTTAGATGAGTCTATAGATATAGGAAATAGGTAAAATATGATTGTCTATGTTTCTTTTTTGGATCATTATGAACATGTCACCATGTTTCTAGGGTTAATAGAGCTAGATAATGGGACTACATCTTGTCTATATGATATATGTGATGATTTCATGTCAAAATGTGGGCTAGATATTTCAAAAATGGTTTGTTTTGGCTTTGATGGTGCCTCTGCAATTATAGGTTATGATACCAGATTATCTACTAGGTTGAAAACAAATAATCCATTCATGACAAATATTCATTGCTTGCACATAGGATGAGCTTATGTTTAGCTGATACAATAAAAAATTTTAAAATTGCACAAAGCATTGATGCATGCACGAATTCAATTACTTCTTTTTTCTCAAAAAGTGCTTGTAGAATTAAAGCATTAGAGAACTTACAAGAAGAGTTTAATTGTGCGGTTTTACATTTCAGTCATATTCACAAGGTACGATGGCTTAGTAGACAAATTGTTTTAAAAAAAATGTGTGATTCTTATGAGACAATATTAGCACATACTCAAATAGAAAATATGACTCTTTTTTATAAATTATCAATCTTAGAGTTCATGTACAATTTACATTTTCTATTTGATGTCTTTCATAGATTAGGCATGTTGAGTAGAGTTTTTCAAAGTGATTTTGTGGATTTTATGGCCATAACTAGCTTTATAAATATTGAGATAAGAGCATTAGAAAAAAAAAAATGATCCCATTGTTGATCTAAATGCATCAACACATGATAGATGTGACTTTGACATCATACTCGATATTATGGACCACCAAGCGGTCAATCATATACTCTCGGAGCTTCCATTTGAGGTATTTATTACATGAGTATTAAAACTTCAAGAAAAGTTGATGGATATGATTTAGATGTATGTATCACATTTCAAAAGTTATTCGTAAAATCTATTATAGAGAACTTAAAACAATGCTTGTGTGATGATGAGATCATAGGATGTTTTAAAGCACTTGCACCATGCTCTTTTCCATCAAAGAAGGAAGCTTTTAGTGACTTAGGAAATTCAAAAATAGAGAAATTAGTTGAGTTTTATGGAGAAGAAAAGATTAGTGCTGCTGTGAGATGTATGACCCATTAGTTAGGAAATACGAAACAAAAAGAGAATATCAATCCTTTAAGCTTCAAGCCCCATTTGAATGGCATAAATGGAGCTTAAAAGATACATGGATTGCCATAGCTAGAAATCCCATAATGAGGGAGAAATGTCCTATGTTATTGAGATTGGCTAACATTGCAATATTACAATGTTGTAGTACAGCCTCGTGAGAGAGGTTTTAGCAACAAAAAAAAAAAGATCAAATCAAAGCTATGAAATCATTGAATGTAAGGACCATTGAGTCTTTGATGAGAGTATCTATAGAAGGTCCTTTGCTATGAGATTTTGATTTCTTAGATACACTAGAGATGTGGAGACGAGGTGCAAAAGATAGGTAGACATATTTTGGAGATGCTACAATGTAAATTGTATTTTTAACTTGTTTCTTTGATATATGTATTTGTAATCTAAATAAGTTTTGTTAATATATTTTGAAATGTGAATGTAGGTTGAATAATATGGGATAAGCATTAAGCTATCGACAAGCATAGATACTACTTTTTTCTTTTCAAAAAGTTTTCATTTGCTCAACTTATATTCAAGTATGTCTTTTCTTTCCAAGAGAAGTTAAAATTTTTAGATGATTTATCACTTTACAAAACATTATTTGATATTGCCAATGATGATATTATCTCGATCTTTGCTATATGTTAAAGCAAAGAAGAGAATGGGTAGACTCTAGATAATATCTACATTGTGTTAGTTATCCTTCCCTAGAAAACTAATTCTCTATGTGACATTCAAACGAAATGCTTTTCATACATATAGCCTTCCATATTGGAAGTGTCAAATTCTAGTATCGTGTCAAAAGAAATTTGAAAAAAAAACTCAACCTTCTAAGTAGACATGCTAACTCAAATTACAACAAGAAGATCGCATTTAAATAAAACCCTTCAAATATATTTTAGTTTAAAATTGTAATATTTCAATTAAATATAAAAATACAAATAACTATTAAATATTCAACAACCTAGCAATGGTCCTAACTTCTTGCCAACTTGGATTTTAAATTTTCACATATGTGATCACTGATCCATTGAGTTAATGGACTTACCTATAGGAGGCTACTAATAATTAGCTCTTCTTTCTTCATTCACTAGTTTTTTTAACGCACACGCGCGCGCACGCGCACACACACACAAACAAAATTTGAGGACTCTTGAGTCACGACACTGTTCAACATCGTTGAGCAATGAGCGCTTTCTTCTCCTCCTAGTACAGGCCTGCAGCGGCTGTGTGATTGCGCAGTGTGCTAGGGTTGGAGCCTGGGGGGCCGCAGCCACGAGCGTTTTCAAGTTGCATCTTTCCTCCTCTACGGCCTTACAAGCTATGTGACTATGCTAGGGCTGGAGCGTGGGGGGCAACCGGGTCTACGAGCATTCGAAGTTCAACCTTTCCTCAACGCACTCAATGCTACGTTGATGGTGGCAGATGCACGGTGTGCTCAGGCAGCAAGCTCTCGAGTCTACTGTCTCATCAGTGCTTGACACATGATGCTTGTCACTCGAGCAGCCTTGAAGCTCATCGCAGCTCGCTTGTGGCTTCACTCGACATGGGACGTACTCCAGCCTTGAAGCTCATCACTTGTGGCTTCACTAAACAAAAGTGCAGGTAGAAGCTCATCACTTGTGGCTTCACTAAACAAAAGTGCTACCTCCGGAGACTAGACTTCAAAGTTTGGAGTTGAGCAAAACTTTGAGCTCTCTCTCTCTCTTCTGGTTTGATTCTAGACTCTAGAGTCCAAACTTCAAAGTCTCGACTTGAGCAAAACTCTCTCTATCTCACAGGTGATAGCTTTATGCAATAGTGGCACAATCCACCCCCGCTTGAACCAAGCTTCAAGCACAAGCTGTTTGGATTTTGGGGCCTTGACAAGTTAGTTAAGAGATTGATTTCTCTCCATCTCTATCTCTTAGTGGACATATCAGAGGCTAGAGGAAACATTTGTAAGTATCCCTCCCCCGTCTTTCTCACCATGTTGTGTTAGTATATTTCTCTATTTGGTGATTGATCTGATACAACAATAGTTGAAGTCTATCTCTTTCTCTATCACAAAAACTTGAATGGGTAGATATCAAGTGCACACATCTCTTTCTTTCTCTATTTCCCCAATAGTGAGCAGCTTAGTAGAACCACGAATTTTTCTACTATGGGCAACAAAATCGAAGGTGTGTCTCTATTTATTTGTCTATAACATAAAAAATATTATTTGAGTATTGATTGTTTGATGCTATTATGCTTGTTTAGTGTTTAGTGTTTAGTGTTTGAGTTTTATATGTAGGTGATATGAATAAATTTGACTGTGCTGAAACTTCTTAAGTCATTATGAATCACGATAGTGTATTTGAAGCCTCAGCAAGTCTATGTTAGTTTTCTACTCCTTTAGTGGTTCATCTCTATTTTTCCTTATATGCGTATCCCCAAGGCTAGGATTCATTTTGAAATCTTAAAATTTATGTTTTTTCTACTTTTAGATCATTTTTGTGAGTATCTAAACTATATGCATCTATCACTAATTAGAGGTAATACTTATGAATTTTGTCAAGGTTTTTTGGTAGTGGTGCATATTTTGAGTCCATCTATGTTATTAGTTCCCTTCATATGTAGAAAAATGAGTGGTTGTGAAAAAGCAAACTACTTACCTTTTTAGTTTATCTATTGATACAACTTTCTATCATGTAAGAATAATAATTTTGTTGTTAAATAGAGTACAAAGGAGTGTATATTCATATGTGCAACATATGCACCATAAAATCTTTTAATTGTGTTGAACTTGATTGTATTGTAGGGAAATATAAGTAGATGAGGCACATTGTTTGGATATATACAAGGAGCACAAAGTGCAATATTGAGAAGAAGTCAGTGTAAACTTAAGGGTGTTCTAGCCAATAGGTAAGCTTCATCAATGCTCTAGCATCTAACTTGTAAAATAACCACATTGAAATGTGATGTAATTGCTTTATATGATATGGACATTTTTATGTTATTGATTTGGTCTACATATAAGGAAATGAGTATATTCATATGAGTTGAAGTATTGCATTTGTTTTGCTTGTCTTTTTATAAGTTTTTGGTTGCATACACATTAGTTTTAAGATTTGGTTAATATATACTTTTGGAATGGGGAGACCAAGAAAGGATAAACGCCAACGATTGCTAGAGCAATCAGGAGTTGCTATATCATATATGCATCATGCTAAAAATGAAAGTGAATATCATTGTGTTCTCAATGAAAGAAAAAGAATATATATCCGCACCTATGTCTCTCCATGTGGTGCACAGATCGATCGCCGTATGCGCACGTAGTGAGCGTCAGAAGGTCCCCAAGAACAAAAGAACTCTACTTTTTACACAAAAACCAATGAAGAAAGCTTGCACGACATGAACAAGAGACCAATTGGGTGCAATCTCTTCCCATGCCTTGTGTAAGCGCTCCACAAAGCATGTATTTTATATATTATTCATCTTCAAGTTCAAGAAATAGCCCAATTTATAAATTAACACGCTTAAGATTTTGTGTTTGCTTTTGTGCCACTAAAGAATTAAAGCTATTGGATGCCTAAGAAGTCAGGCGGTACCCAAATACAATGTCTAATACAAATATTTAAATCGTGCATCCATGCGCATACAAAAATAATAAATAAATATCAAGCACTTTAATAAATAAGCACGATAAAATATAGGCGTCATGCCTAAGATACGCGCCCATCAAAAATTGATGATAATTTGAATACACGCTATCCTCCAATGCTTCCCATTGCCACCGCTGCTTGCTCTACACATCAACTGAAGCATTCACAATTGTTAGAAAAATAATACAATTAAACTGACAAAAGTGAATACCTAGCAGTCTTCAGCTACAAAAATAAATTGGTTAGAAAACAATCCTAACCTTAATTTATTACGAGTGCGCACTCTAAACTCATAAACGTTTATTAATTTAAATATGTATTTTGCAGAATCACCTGCTATGGAATCACCCACTTACACATTAAATTAACAAAACACCCGAAAAGGATAGGCGTCCCCATCAATTTCTCGCACAAAGAATCCACTTTGTGTATGAGCCATGGTAATAAAATTTTACGGAATCCACCGCAAAACCTCACGGAATCCACCGTGGAATATGCCTCCTGGCATCACATCCGCGGGGTGGGATAGGAATTGTCCTCAATTGCTATTAGCTCAATGTGGAGCTAACAGTGTGGGGAAAGCACTTAGATCTCTAGCGTGCATCCATTGGGCCTCTTTAACAGGATGATTTTTAAACTTGACCAAATATCTAGAATATCTATGGCCAATTCTAGTGGTCATAAAGTCAATATCTATAATAGTTTCAGGCTCAAGGATTTCAGCTTCATTATCTAGCAAAGGGGGGTTTTCATAGACAGGATGTGCAGGTAGTTGTCCTCTAAAGGGTCGTAATAAACTGACATGGAAAGTGTTGTGGATTTTTCAATGTTGTGGTAATTCTAGTTTAAATGCATTGTCATTGATTTTGTGTATGATCTTGAATGATCCATAAAATCTAGGTGCTAATTTGACAACGGGGTATTTATCTACACTTTGTAATCTTCGTTTTTCAATTCGTAACCAAACATAATCATCAACTTTAAAATTCATAGCCTGTCTTTTCTTGTTTGCTTGTTTTGTGTATGATTGCTGGGCTTTGGCAATCATATCGTTAACTTCATAAAAAATAGTAGCATGCATATTAATAATATCATCAGCAGTTTGAATTTTGTTTGATAATGATGTAACAAGTGTAGGCAATCGATATCCATAGATAATTTTAAATGGTACTTTATTTATAGCTATATGTGGTGTGTTATTATATGCAAACTGAAGTAAATGTAGATATGTATCCCATGTGTGTGGTTTTGAAATAGTGTAAGCACACAAAAGATCTAAAATAGTACTGTTAGTATCTTCTGTTTGACCATTTGTTTTAGGATGAAATACAGATGAAAAATCAATCTTTATTCCTAAGTTAGCAAACAAGGTAATCCAAAAATTATTGTAGAATCTAGAATCACGATCAGAAATAATGACTTTTGGTAAACCATGGTTAGTAAAAACAGTTTTAAAAAACAATTGAGTAGTTTGAGATGCAGTTAAAGTTTTCTTGCATGGAATAAAATATGCTTGTTTGCTAAACCTGTCTACAACAGTCCAAATCATATCATGGTTAGCTTTAGTGTTAGGTAGACCAGTGATAAAATCCATTGAAATCTGTTCCCATGGTCGTGATGGAATGGATAATGGTATTAGTAAACCATATTGTTTACCATGGTGTCTTTTAACTCGTTGACAAATTAAGCATTCAAATACAAAGTTAGATACATCAGTGTCCATATGTGGCCAATAAAAATCTTCAATCAATATACACAAAGTAGATATAATTCCTCTATGATCTTGATATGGAGGACAATGAATTTCATGCAAAACAAATAATCGAAATGGAACAGTCACACATAATCTTTTTTCATAAAACATAAATCCATTAGTATAAGACAGTGAATCAATAGGAATCCAATTATTTGCAACTAGTTTATTCCAATTAGCTTGAAAAGTAGGATCTTGATGAGATAAGTATCTTTCATAGAAATAAGGGAATCAAATGATATCACAGAAATATTTTGAATTACCGGTCTTCTACTCAAAGCATCAGCAACAACATTCTCTTTTCCAGGTTGATATTGTATAAGGGAATGAAAACTTTGAATAAAAGCGTCCCATTTAATGTGTCGGTCAGATATTTGTGGTTGATTAAGGAGATGTCTAATGCTTTGTTGGTCAATTTTGATCATGAATTCAGATCCCATTAAATAATGTTTCCATTGACGTAAGGCTTGTACTATGGCTAATAATTCATTGTCATAGATAGAATATTTAAGTTCAGATGGTTTGAGTTTGCAGCTAGAGTAAGCTATAGGATGAGAATCTTGCATAAGGACTACTCCTATTCCGGATCCACTAGCATCAGTAACTACTAATAAGAATGGTCTATTGAAGTCAGGTAATTGTAATACAAGAGCATGAGTTAAAGCATGTTTCAGCAAATCAAAGGACTTTTGTTAATTGTCAAACCAATTATACACAATACCCTTCTTTAAGAGTTCTGTCAAAGGTAATGCAAGTAATGAGAAATTTCTCACAAATTTTCTGTAAAAGCTAGCAAGACCTAGAAAAGAATGTAATTCATGCACATTTTTGGGTATGGGCCAATTTAAAATTGCTTCTATCTTTTTAGGGTCGACTTTAATACATTCTGATGAAATAATATGTCTTAGATATTCAATTTCTGGTTGGAAGAATTCACTCTTTTCTAGATTAGCATATAATTAATTGTCTTTTAATAACTTAAAAATTAAAGACAAATGTTCATAATGCTTATTCTCATTTTTACTAAAAACTAATATATCATCAAAGAAAACAATGATACAATGCTGATGTTTCAGAAATATGTGATTCATCATACGACTGAATGTGGCTGGTGCATTAGTTAAACCGAAAGGCATAACCAGAAATTCATAGTGTCTAAATTGTGTTCTAAATGCAGTTTTGAATATATCAGATTTGTCCAATCTTACTTGATAATATCCAGATTTAAGATCTATCTTACTGAATATGGCAGATCCTTGTAGCTTATCCATAAGATCATCTACCCTAGGAATCGGGTATCTATTCTTAATAGTAATTTTATTTAGGGCACGATAATCAGTGCACATGCGATAAGTATTATTTTTCTTTTTCACTAATAAAACAAGTGCACTAAATGGAGAACTACCATGTCTAATTAATCCTCGGTTAAGAAATTTTTCTATTTGATTTTGAATTTCTTTATGTTCACTTTGGTTATGTCTATATGGTGCTTTACATGGTGGTTGTGTTCCAGGAATTAAATCTATCTTATGATCTTCATGTCGTGAAGGTGGTAATCCAGGTGGTAAATCAGCAGCAAAACAATCTTGGAATTGCGTAAGAAATTGTGTATGCCTAGGATGCATCTGTTTTTCTTTAGCTTGAAGTTCATTCACCCATATTAAATAGGATTTGCTACTTTTATGTAATGCACATTTAGCCTGAGTATGAGTAAGCAATGAAAAATTATTGGAAGCGTGCATACCATGCAGTGTGATTTGTTTTCCTTGAAAATAAATTTTAATTGAATGCGTAGAATAATCTATATCAGGATTGTATTGATGACGCTAGGGCATTCCTAAGATAATGTCACTAGACTGCAAAGGTACAACTAAGAAATTTCTTCGTTCAGTATATTCACCAATTTTAATTTTTAAATTATGCACCTCTTGTGTTCCATTATATCTCGTACCTAAGAATGCAGCCTTGATGCAATAATGTGTAGAAATAGTTTGTAAATTCAATTCTTTGACTAATTTTGCAGAAATAAAGTCATGTGTGCTCCCATCATCATGTAAAATAGTCTTTTCTTTATCATGCACAAAACATTTCATTGTTAATAAGGAATGGGGAGTTGGCATATTTAGCAAAGTATCCGAAGTATTACCAATGTCGTCTTTCCTCACGTTCTTCATCTTCGATTGCTCCCAGGTAATTGATATGGACGGATGGCTTTTTAGATTGACAATTGGCTGCTATCTAGATGTCCAGGTTGATGAGATTTGTAACAAACTATGGGTTTTGCTTTGAATACATTATTAGTAATGGCAAGAAGTTTAGGAATGTTGGGATCTATCTTGGTCGGTGGTAGATCGTTGCAGATTGGCCAATTGAACTTGCAAAGCTTATCGTGCTCTTCGTTTCTCTTGAAGCTGCATCATAATCAAATCCAACTTTTGCTCCATTGATGGTTCGGGTAAATCACCTTCAGCCATAAGATCGTCTATGTTTTGATCAGTCATCCTGCAAAATTCCAAAAGACCTCACACACTCAAAACCTTGTTAGAGGGATGAGCGTAGCTCAAAGGCGGGTTTACAAGGCTTGTATATATATATATATATATATATTAGTTTGGCTTTTGTAGTATGTCTCCTTTACGATTGCGAAATTCGATGTCACAACCATCTTCCAAGAAAATAATTGTACGTATAGTCTGCGTATTGATAATTGATTGTTGTAATCTGCTTCTGTCAATTCACAGGTGTGAACAGGGGCTTCCAGAGAATAGTAAAGTGGGTCGTGTATAACTGAATACGAATTGCCGCTATTGTAGTTGTTTGAGATGACTTGTTAGACTTTAGTAACTTGAGGAACTTGGAGGATTTGGAACTTTAAGCTTTAGTGACTAAGCTTAATTTTTGAGGACCAGAGGACGTTTTCAGCGGAATCGACGGTGGCCAGTTCATACTGCCACCGTAGGCGGAATAAAACGACTAATGAAGATTTTAATAAGCTTCTTTTTGAAGCTTATAAGCTTATTATGAAAGCTTAAAAGCTATGAAGGAAAATTCTTATTTGTTCTTCCACGACTTCTTGAAGGATCTATCCACGTGATCCTCCACCTACAGAGGCTGGTCCCTCGCGATCTGAGTATACAGCAGAGGGCTCTTGACTGCCAAGAACACGCTGGTATTGACCGTTTACCACGAGACTGACTGTAGAGCTCAATCGTTCCAAGAGCTCCGCCTTCGCGCGAGATCGTAAGCGATTGGAAGCTCTCGATCTCACCTTCGCTCTGATACCACTGGTGCATAGATCGGTCGCCGTATGCGCGTGTAGTGAGCGTCAGAAGGTCCCCAAGAACAAAAGAACTCTACTTTTTACATAAAAACCAATGAAGAAAGCTTGCACGACATGAACAATAGACCAATTGGGTGCAATCTTTCCCCATGCCTTGTGTGAGCGCTCCACAAAGCATGTATTTTATATATTATTCATCTTCAAGCTCAAGAAATAGCCCAATTTACAAAATAGCACGCTTTAGCTTTTATGTTTGCTTTTGTGCTACTAAAGAATTAAATCTATTGGGCGCCCAAGAAGTCAAGCAGTACCCAAATACAATGCCTAATACAAATATTTAAATCGTGCACCCATGCGTATACAAAAATAATAAATAAATATCAAGCGCTTTAATAAATAAGCGCGACAAAATATAGGCGCCATGCCTAAGATACACACCCATAAAAAATTGATGATAATTTGAATACACGCTATTCTCCAATGCTTCCCATTGCCACCGCTGCTTGCTCTACACATCAACTGAAGCATTCACAATTGTTAGAAAAATAATACAATTAAACTGACAAACCTAGCAGTCTTCAGCTACAAAAATAAATTTGTTAGAAATCAATCCTAACCTTAATTTATTACGAGTGCGCACTCTAAACTCATAAATGTTTATTAATTTAAATATGTATTTTGCGAAATCACCCGCTATGGAATCACCCACTTACACATTAAATTAACAAAACGCCCGAAAAGGATAGGCGTCCCCGTCGACTTCTCGCACAAAGAATCCACTCTGTGTATGAGCCTTGGTAATAAAATTTTACGGAATCCACCGCAAAACCTCACGGAATCCACTGTGGAATATGCCTCCTAGCATCACCATGGAAGTTATTGTATCCATGGTCGTACTCTATTATTGATGAGGAGGGTAAGGAAAGGATTAAATGCTCAATGTGCATTGTATTGAGCATGTCTAATCCTTTTGGCGGAAAATGTAGCATCACTATACAAAAGTAAGCCTTAGCTATTCATAATGCATCCGAGTCACATAAGCTAGCGGTTGAACATAAAAAAATTATGGCTAGTGAATATGTGAAGCATATTGAAAAACATATGGAACTTATGGTAGATAATGAGAAGTGTAGAATTAATATTGTGATACAAATCATGTATATAATGGCTATGAAAGATATGTCTTTAGAAGCATTTGAAGATGAATGTAAGTTTCATATGTATATGAAGACTCCAAGTATGCCTCTTACTTCTTAGTATTCAACATACATAAATCCAACTTTAGGAAAATAATTTCTCTTAGCCATCATGTATATGGTATATTGGGAAAAACTGAAGGAAGAGATTGGAGGTAGTCCTTTTTTTTCTATTCTCATTGATGAAAGCACTATTGAGAAGCATCTAATTCCTTATTTTACATACTTGAAGGATGGGGGAATGGGCCCTTGTGAAACTTCCTTTGTAAAAATAATTGTGGTTGAAGATGGCAAGGCTCAATCTATGTACGAAGGTATTTTAAAAGTGCTACAACAACTTGATCTTCCACTCTCTAGATTGGTTGATATGGTTTCGGATGGTGCCACTTCTATGGTTGGAAGAAGATTAGGATTGTTTGCTAAGCTTTCTAAGGATGTACCACATTTTCTTGGGGTGCATTGCATTGCCCATAAGGAAGCTCTTGTGGCCAAAGACACATGCTAATGCTTTGTAGAGATTAGTCATGTTGATAGCTTTGCTAATAAAGAGGGGATTCATGTCTTCGAAGAGTCAAAGTAAACAAACTCATGCTGTCTTTCTTACCTAGGAATTATGAGATAATGAGGATTCATGGAATGAGATGGTTGTCTCGTGGAAATAACATGAAAATGTAAAAATGTTGTGTTTTATCTTTAATAATATTAAGGATGGTTTTATTGTTAGCTCTTTATTTGGGCTGTTTTTTTGTTGTTTTACGTTGGTGAAAGTTTTACCTATATTGTTGGAATGTTGAAAGACTAAATATCCAACAATGTACAAAAAAACAACAAATTTTTAGCTATTATTCACCTCATGGCTATGTACTCAAGGAAGTTAATATTTTAAATCAGAAGTTTCAAGAAAATGATTGTGACATAACAATGATAGGAAGAGAAATAGATGTGCTCATTAGTCTCTTGAAGGATTGGTATATGACTAGTTCATTTGCAAATGGTTCCAAGCACTTAACTACCTTTTCAAAGACAATGAATAACGTATTATTCTCATTCAAGGATAAAAAAGGTATACGACATCGATATGTCTTGCACTTTACTTGATTAGTGGGTAAAGGACAAGTGATCACTCTTGATGGATGCAAATGGCTAGCAAAGGCTTTCATTCTGAGATTAATATCTAACTTTGATGAAAGATTTCAATATAATCATTTTTTAAATACAGTAAAGTTATTTTACCCTAAAAACTATTGGAGGGATGAACAAATTCGAGGTCAAATAGTTCAACATTATCTCACACAACTTTGTGACAAATTTGGCATAGGAGAGAGACATTTGGCTCACTCTAAAAAATGTGAAGGTGAATTGCAAAGATTTGTCTTATATCTCTTTGAGTCTTATCCATCAAAGGGTTGCTTGAAGCGTGGAAGCAATGTAGTGCTGAATTAGAGTGGATGCAAATGTTTCCAGCTCTATTCAAATTATGGCAGATTGTAGTGGTGTTACTAACAAGTTCAACTACTTGTGAAAGAGTTTTTTCTAAGCAAAACTGGGTTAAAAGTGATGAGAGATCATGCTTCTTTCTCTTCACTTTAAATTTGCTCATGTTTATGTCTCTTTCAGCACCAAAAGCACACTAGCAACAATAACTTTCCATATTTCTACTTATGATAAGTATAGAGCAACAACAAATTTTTGTATTTAGACGTTAATCTTTTTTTTTGGCAATTGCTTATAGTTATATAATATCCGATCCATTATGCATGTTCTCTCTCTTTTTGGACTGCTTATAAGCAGCAACAACTCTTTATGATCATACTTTTGAGAGGTATAGCAGCACCAAGTAACATGAATAGCTTCGTATAATCATACCAAGTTTGACATGTGCATAGTAGTTGCAATAACTTTTTGTATTTAGACATCAATATTTTTATTCTTAGTTGCTTATAAAATATGATATCCAATTGTCATGTCCTCTTTTTTTGGATAACTTATAAGTAGCATGAAGAACTTTTTGTTACCATACTTTTAACATATAAATTACAATAGCAACAACTTTTTGTATTTAGAGTCCAATATTTTTCATAGTTGTTATGTGATCCAATGTAATCATAGATTTTAATCTATGTTATTCATGTTATATGCAATGTCAAGATAAGCACTTGATAATTGTTTTTACTTGTTATGTGCTTGAACTTTTGAGTACACACGTAGTACTTTTATTTTAGTTAAGTCTAATCTAGTTTTCTCTAATTTAGTTTTCTACTATTTAGATTGGTTAAGTTGGCATAATGTAAACATAATATTTTATTTAAGTGTTGAACTAGATCAAACTTATATATTTTTAATACATAAGGTGAAGTATACTTAAAGAAAATATCCTTAGTCTAAGAAACGTGCTTTAAAGAGATATTTATCTTCTTAAGGTCATAATACATATTTTCCCATCTTTTTAGAAAAGCAAGCTCGGAGGTTGGCTGTTTCCCCTACATCTTGGCGGTTCAAACGTGGACTCTACTATCACCACATGCACTTATGGCGAAAGGAAAGAAGTCGCACGGTTTGTCTTACCAAGGAAATCGTGTAACAATGTCTCCGAAATTGTCCGAATATTGGCAAGGGCACAATTTCAAACCCTTAACCCTCAAACTTCAAAGCTTTTGTGAATTTTGTCATCCTTGTCACTTGAAAGTTGATGCTCAAAGAGCATCTTTGAAAGAGCAGGCAGTGGGAATGTGTTTCAAAGATCGGCACAACATGAAGTGCGTAGCCTCTGAGTCGCGTGAACATGTGAAGAAATGACGCCCCCAGGGCGCGACGGGCGGTTCTGTCGTCACAAACGTTTGACCTCTTCTTCTCCCACGCAGCTACATCTACCATACCCGATCGTATAAATCCAGTGCTAATTGCAGCTCGATCGACGCTCTGATCTCTCGGGTTTCCGTTGGTAGTCCTCGTCAGGTTCTACATAACTCGCGGGACCTGCTGCCAATACACTCGCACCAGCTACTTGGTGCTAGCCCATAACAACTACAAAACCAAACCGGCTGCTCTCCCTATCGTTCGTCGTCCATTGCTATATACATATAATCCTATGGCTCCGATCACGTCGTCATTCGTGCTGTCTCACATAGCTAAGCTCCTGCTGCCCGCAGATGCGGTGGAGAAGATGGGGCTGACGGACCTGCCCCTCGACAAGTCCATCACAAGCGTGGAGCTTCCCGAGGTGCAGTGCTCCTTTCCTTCGCAGACAATCCACCCGGACTACCTGCAGCTGAAGCAGCTGTCGCAGGAGTGGCTCCTCTCTCGTTTCGGCGAGATGCTGCTGCTGGGCGGCGCCGGTCAAGGCGGCGGCTTCGCGGAGAGCGTGGCCCTCAAGTCGCGCTTTGACATCCTCGTGACGCTGTCGTACGCCAACGGTCTGAGCTCGCGCATGCCAGCCATTATCAAGTTCATGGCGTGGCTGCACATGGTGGACAACCTGTTGGACGAGCCACAGGAGATGGCCGCCGACCCCTCAGCCGCTGCGCTACTGGGGGCGCGGATCATGGCCGTGCTGGAGGATCGTGACGATGACGAGTCCGCCGCAGCAGTTGCAGCTACCAGCTCTACACAGCTCTCGGCACGTGCCCGCCTAGCCATCCGCCTCATCGAGGAGTCGGCGCGCGAGGTGTGGTCGGATCTGCGGAGCGGCATGCCAGTGGGCCAGCAGCAGCGTTTCGTGGGCACGTTCCGCGACTTCCTTCGGGCCACTGCCACCCAGGTGGGCTACCGGCAGAGCGGGCGCCTGGCTGACGTAGAGGAGTACAAGCGGCTGCGGCGGGACTCCAGCTGCTGGAGAGCCTGCGATGTCCTGATTGAGTTCGCCCTCGGCATCGAGCTAGACGATCGCACGCTGGCCCACCCGCTCCTTCTCCGCCTCAGGGATGCCACCCTCTACCACATCTGCTGGCTCAACGACCTTCTCTCCTTCGAGAAGGAATATAAGGACGGAGATTTCTTCAACCTCGTCTCCATCCTCTACTACAACCGCCTCAGGGACTCCATCGAGGCCGCTTCTAGGAGCAGCTCCAGCGGGACTCACGGCGCCGTAACACCTCCCGATCTCCACCAAATCATGGTCGACGTCTCTCAGCTCGTCAAGGACATGGACGAGGAGTGCGTGCGCCTCGTCCGGGACATCCGCAGCGGCTCCGATCCCTCCTTGTATGTAAGCGAGAAGCTGGACGCTTACATCCAAAGCCTCACCTACTGGCTGGGCGGCAACCTCTCCTTCCACTTCGCCGGCATGCGCCACGGGCTTTACACCGCCAGCTACGCCTCCAAGAACCTGCTCGCTCGCCTGCCCGACGCCCTCGCGCACAATCTCGAGCTCTCCACCTGCGAGGCCATTGTAACTGCAACGGCTACTCCCCATCTCGCCCACCGCAAATTACCAGCCGCTCAGGCGGCCTAAGTACAAGCTCATAGTTACCATCCTTAATTATCAGTGGTTCCCCCTCGCTCGGTCCGCGGCCCACCTGTGTTGCCGTTGGCTTTCAGCCACCTATTTGGAAAAGAACCGGTTGCTCCAACACTATTATAATTAAGTTTAATAGCACCGGCCTGAATTCGAATAAGTTTTCTTGCGCCACAGCTATTGCCGAACCTTTGATTGCAGTACTATTTTTTGGGCCTATGTACGAAGAGATGGTAGAACCTTATATCGAAGAACACTAGCATTTTAATTCAATATCTATATGAGGATCCACTCTCTCATCCTTGTTGCCAATTTCAATAGCGTAAGGTCCAATAATGTGTATATTGATATATTGAGTCCTAATACCATAACTAAATAGTTGGCTTAGAGCTTAATAGAACTCACACCATCATTTCCCTCATGAAAGGCTTGAGCTAAGTGGTGCTACTCTCTATAAGTCCCTGCAAGACTTATAAGCCACATCCAAGACCCATGCATATAGATAATAAACATTGTCTCCTCATAATTAAAATTTGAACTAAACTTAGCAAGCATATTTTTGAGATCACCAACCCATCCTTATAGATCCACGAAATGATGCCAGAAGGCATATTCCACGGTGGATTCCGTGAGGTTTTGCAGTGGATTCCGTAAAATTATATTTATTGCTGGGGCTTGTACACAAGGTGGATTCCTTGTGCGAAAAGTCGATGGGGACGCCTGTCCTTTTCGGACGTCTCGTTAATTTAATGTGCAAGTGGATGATTCCATAAAATACATATTTAAATTAATGGACATTTATGAGTTTAGAGTGTGCACTCATAATAAATTAAGGTTAGGATTGAGTTCCAACCTATTTATTTATTTTGTAGCTAAAGACTGCTAGGTATTCACTTTTGCTAGTTTAATTTTATTATTTTCTAATAATTGTGAATGCTTCAGTTGATGTGTAGAGCAGGTGACGGTAGCGCTTGGAAGCACTGGGTGATAGCGTGTATTCAAATTATTTAAAAGAAATTATCATTTTTTATGGGCGCACATCTTAGGTGTGACGTCAATATTTATTTTGACACGCTTATTTATTAAAGCGCTTGACATATATTTACTATTTTGTATGCGCATGGGCGTACGATTTAAATATTCATTATTGGATATTTTATTTAGGCACAACTCGACTCTTTGGGCGTCCAACCGCTTTATTCTTTATTTGGAAAAAAGCAAACATAAAAGTTAAAGCGTGCTAATTGTAAATTTGGGCTATTTTTTAGCTTGGAGATGAATAATATATTAAATACATGCTTTATGGAGTGCTCACACAAGGCATGGAGGGAGATTGTACCTAATGGATCTTCTTGCTTCATGTCATGCAAATTTTCTCTCTTGGTTTTTGAGCAAAAAGTAGATTTCTTTGATCTTAGGGACCTTTCGACGCTCGCTACGTACGCATACGGCATCCGATTTACGCACCACTGGTGTCACAGCGAAGCTGAGATCGAGGGCTTTCAATCGCTTACCATCTCGTGTAAAGGCGAAGTTCTTGGAACGATTGAGCTCTACAGTCAGTCTCATAACAATCCGTCAAAACCAACACGTTCTTGACGGTGAAAAACCCCCTGCTTTGCACTCAGATCGCGAAGGACCAGCCTCTATAAGTAGAAAACCATCCGAAAAGTTCCAATTGTTAAGTCTATTTCTTCTCAGAGACTTCCAGTTTGTTTAGTGATAAAGCTTAACTTAAGCTTTTAAAAAAAGCTTAGCACTTGGAAATTCACAACGCTGCGGCGGCAAGATGAACTGCCATTCGACGGCGTTGTCCAACTTATATTGACGTCCTGGTCAATTCGATTTCGACTGAAAATGTTTTTTTGTTTTTAAAGAGCTTTAAGCTTAAAGCTTATTAAGCTCTAAAGGCTAAATTCCCAAGGATTCTAAGTCTCTCCCATAGTAGGAGTTCATACA
Organism: Lygodium microphyllum; assembly: GCF_053477565.2. Classification (NCBI taxonomy): domain Eukaryota; kingdom Viridiplantae; phylum Streptophyta; class Polypodiopsida; order Schizaeales; family Lygodiaceae; genus Lygodium; species Lygodium microphyllum. The sequence goes on from NC_141141.1 coordinate 73,871,377, forward strand.
CAGCAACTCCTGAGCCGGTTTTAACTTCTCTGCAAGCCCTCATTCGTACCTGTACTCTGACAGAGCTAAGTTCCAGCACACAGACTACTATACGTAGTCTATACAGATGACATATCCTTTTGGAAGAAGGACGACATCAATTTCCATACCCGTGAAGAAGAAAGATCATCAAAAGCCACAAAAAAAAAACAAGCCTTGTAATCCTGAACTTGAGCTACGCTCATCTTGCTAACAGGATTTCGAGTGTGTGAGGTTGTTTAAAATTTTATAGGATGACCAATCAAAATATGAAATATTTTATGGCCGAATGCGATTTACTTGAACCAACAATGGAGCAAAAACTGGATCTAATTATGATGCAGCTTCAAGAGAAACAAAGAGCACGTCAAACTTTGCAAGGTCAATTGACTAGTCTGCAACGATCTACTACCAATCAAGATGGACCGCAATCTAAAAATATTATACGATGTACGATCGATGTGACACTTGAAGCGCAATCTATTCCGAAAGAAACAAAGATAAGTAAAAGAAATTTTAAATTTCGTACTTTCAATGGGTCACGTGATGGAAAGATTGTACTTGCTTTTATCAACCAATTTGATGATTATTTCCATGAAGAACAGTATGCTGAAAAAGACAAAATTAAGCATGTCACTAATCATTTAGTGGACAGAGCATCCTTATGGTGGACTGTTGTCCACAAAAGCATTGATTGTCATACTACTTGGGAGACTTTCCAAAATAAATTTTTGTAGAATTTTCTTCCACTCCAATTTCACAAAAAAACAATCAAACAGTGAGAACTTCCACTACAACAAAAAGACCTCATAGACACACTTTTAGATGCGATATTTTAATATAGAGAAAATCTTACGGGCGCGTCTACCGTATCACGTCTATAATCGCATGTATGAATGAATTTACAAGCGAAAATAGACGCATGATAGACGCACATATACACGCGTGAATACAAGCGCATAATAAACCAAAATTGCTATTTATTTAATTTATTTTGTGCATCTATTAGCGCGTCTATTTTGCAGTTAGACGGGCATATAGACACGCTTATAGACGTGCTTTTACAACCACCTGTAGACGCGAACGGAAAACAAAAAATCTCATTAAAAAAAAAGATATTTAATTTTTTAAAAAAAATTTGAATTATCTAGCGCATGTATAAGTGCGTGTACTCTGCATTGTAAACACGCTTATAAACGCGCATTTTCTGCAATTTAGACGCGCGGATAGACGCACAAAACAAAACTGAAAAAAAAAACCAGAGAGCATATGGTTGCTTTCTGGTTTTTTTTTCCCCTCCCATACATCAAATTGTGCATTTGGGAAAAAAACAATGGATCTAAAAGCACGAGAATTGAAAATAAAAGTCCATGTATTCATTATAGATTAAAAGCATTTACATGGGAAGTTTAAGTGCTTGCGACCTAAAGCGTGGCCGCAAGAAGTAGGCTCAAAGATGGATCATACATATACAAGAAAACAAGGCCATAGAGGAGGTATGGTGCTCCTCTACGAATCTAAAGAAGAAACATCTTCGCTAGTACCACCATGGCTAATAGTGTCGCTATCCCCCTCCTCGCTGTGCTCCACATCCGAGTTCGCCTACACACACAAAAGATCAAGGTTGCTTACGTAGACATGGTGGAGAAAAAGTTATAATTAGCTATACTTTTAATAGGAAAGTAAGAAAAACATACCTCCTCTGGCTGTCAAATCCTCATAGCCCGGTTGTATTGGTCCTTAGTGATGAGACCCTCCTCATAGAAGTGAAGCCATGTGGCTGTGCGGTTATGGCCTCGATGGTAACCTACCTCTCTAGGAGTAGGTATCCTACCAATGATAGTAGTCTGCAAAACAATTATGATATATACAAATAATAATGAGACACAATGTATTAGAACAAATTATATAAAGAATTGAAAAAAATATAAATTTTAAAAAACTAGAAATCAAAATATACTTACAAACTCTACCTCCCACAACTCTCTGCCGCCCGATCCGTAATGCGACGATCCCATGGTTTTCATTTGGATCCATTGCGCCTCTGCGTGCTGGTGACTCTTCACTTTCTCTGCTGCTTCCTTCTTGGCTTTCTTCCACTCTATGCGGTGGCACATAGGTGGTTGGCTAGAGGCTCCATGCCCCTCCTCCTGCCTCCGCAATGAGTCCCTGGCACGTGTCATGAGGTGAGATCTTTTGTTATGAAGTAAATCCCTCACTTTTGTGCGTCCCCAATCATCCGAGAATCGCTAAATCTCAGGATTTGGGTACCTCCTATGGACTGCCCTCAACACCTCCTGCCACAAGCCGCTTTTCTGATTTTTGAAGTGCATGAAACAATCGTTATACGTCGCATACACGACGCTCCTTATGTACGCCATTACATCCCTTCCTTCATCATCATGGAAGATGCCACCAGTATCTGTAACTCTATAGTACTGGCATACAAGCTCCTCTACGTGATCTATTGGTGAGGGTGATCGCTCGCCACCTCCTAGGCAATCCCCACACATGCCTCGTTCTCCCCCTCGACTCTCCCTCCTCCCTCTCTGTCGACTATCCTCTGCCTCGCTGGATGCACGTGCTTCTACAGATGCACATGCATCGGCTGACGCTTGTGCTTCAACCGATGCACGTATAGGTGTTGCACATGGAGTACCTGCATATGGAGTACCTGCATGTGAAGTACCTGCAATTGGAGTTTGGGAAGTAGTGCCAGGCAAAGACGTCAGAGGCATTCCAAACATGACACTAAACACCTCGTCCGCTGTGGGAGAGCGGCCAAGGTGTTTGGTCATCTCTCCCATGAAGTCTTCCCTACTAGGAAAACCTCCAAAAAATGCATTGATCCCCTGCCAAACGAGGCCAATGTATCATTCATGCGATCCAAATCCGGGTCATTGCTAGATGAACCAGGATACGACATCTGCAAAAAAAACACAGGAAAAAGACAAATTTGTTTACATACAAAAAATCATATATTACCTTCATTTTCAAAGAGCTTTCTTTAGACATTGAGCATAAAACTTAAGTGCTAATGCTTTTCATAAACAAGAAAACTAATAAACACAAACATGGGATTGGTCACATTCATCATTGCAAAAATATATTGTTTTTTATCAGAGCTGGGAGAGCTGGCGCGTGTATAACCGTGTCTAAATTACAGGTTAGATGCGCTCTCAGACGCGTTTCGAAAGTCAACCCTCTGTTCAACGCGTCTATATTCGCATCTGAGATGCAGTATAGACGCGTTGTCAGATGCATATTTTAGGTCAATGCTCTGCGCACGCGTGTATTATAGCGTGTAGACTGCAGAGCACACGCACCAGCACATACGCTCTAAGACGCGTCCTCAGATGCAATGAGAGGAAACATTTTTTCACGTCTATACCTGCGTCTACACTGAAATGTAGACGCGCTAGCAGACGCGCTCAGTCGGCTGATTTTAGTCCGATGACCGCCATTGATGATTTACAAAATGCAATACAGAATGGAATCAGAAATCCTAATACACAGACATAGCAGAGAGAGAGAGAGAGAGAGAGAGAGAGAGAGAGAGAGAGAGAAAGAGAGAGACTCACCTTGGGTGTTTGGTGTGGTGGGTGGTGGCGCTTCTTCCTTCTCCTTCTTCCTCTCCTTGGTAAGTTACCCTCCCTTGATGCTTGCTTGCTTGCTTGCTACTTCTTCTTGTTCTCCTCTCTCTTGTTCTCTCTTTCTTCCTCTCCTTGGTTTTTTTTTTCTTCTTGTGTGTTTGAAATGAAAGAAGAGGTGAGTCATGAGAAGGTGAGGCATAAAGAGACTAGGTGAGGCATGAAGAGACTGCATGTTGGCTAAACTCAAGCTTCAGAACCGCAAAAAACGCAGGAAAGAAAAGGCGTAGTTTGAAAAGAAATGATTTAAGTATGGTTTGAATTTTGACGTGTGCGTCTATTTTTCCGTGTATATGCACGTCTATTGTTCATGTAGACGTGAGTATAGACGCGGACATAGACGCGCAAATAGACGCTAATATAGACGCGTACGTAAACGCGGATATAGACGCGCATTTAGGCTTTATCATAATTTTTTGTTTTTAAGATAAGTTTTGATAGTGAATTCTTATCATAAGTTTTAATGTATTTATGATGAGTTTTGTGTATTTAAAATTGAGATCTCAGAATAATTAATACGCTAGCTTTAAGTTTTTATATAAACATATGAATGACAAATATTTTGATGTTGTCATGAATTAGGTTTAATCATGTCGTCATCATCACCTAGTGCAATGCATGCTGATGAGTCAATGAGCACATCCTCAAGTGAGGATAAAACATTACGTCTTCATAATCGAGATGCATGGCTACGACGAAAAATTAAATGCATGTGTGATCATTGTCGAGGGTGTATTTTTCGAGCACGTCGAATTGCAATGTCACACCTGAGCTTGTATGGAGAATGGGACCGAGAAAAATCACCGGTATTCATTGTTTTTTTTACCACTAAGATTGCTAGTCTATGTTACTCAATATATATCAACGTACATGAAACTCCCTTTTGTGGTTGAGCAGGATGCGGTGCCACATCCTCAGATGCTCCCTCCCAGGCGTCGAGAGGCTGTCTGCAAAACGTTGATGCGAGGAGGCATAGTCTTCAAGAAGAGTAGAGACTCACGACCATGATAGTAGCCCTCATGAAATGCCCCATCAAGTCGTAGAGGATGAGATTTTGGACAACATGGTACACCATCTATTTTCGCAACCGGTTCAGGGAGAAGGTCACTCTATGAAGCCAGATGATCCACTATATGTAGCATCATCTACTCCGTTGTATGAAGGTTGTACGTACTCCGTTCTTCGTGCGTCCCTCGAGATACTTAACTTGCAAACAATTTATGGATGGAGTAATATTAGTTTGGATGCGTTATTGAAGTAGGTATCAATTCAGTTTGGCTTATGAATCATAATATTAATTGTTCTATTTTAAAATCAGGCAGAAATATATGTTGGTGGTTTTTTAAGTCACTTTTAAAAATATATGTAGGTTATTATCACAAATGCTTCCAAAAGGAAACAAATTGCCAACTAAGAGAGAGCAAGCAAGACATTACTTAACATCTCTGGGAGACCTCAATTATGTCAAGATCCATGCATGTGTCAATGATTGTGTCTTATTTCGTGGGATTCATGAGTTCGCACGAGAGTGTCCTGTTTGTGGCGAATCAAGATACGAAGTGGAGATGAAGTCAATGGATGTGCCTCGTAAGGTTTTGCGACATTTTCCGATTGTTCCATGTATAAAACTTATGTTCAAGTGTAAGTCTATTGGAAAGCTCATGTCACGGCATGCTAGTCTCATCGTTCAAGTGATGGAAAATGGAGGATCCCTGCAGATACTGTTAGATATGATCAATGCCCCACCCTCATTAGGTGCTACCAATGATCCATGGTGCTCAAAGTTGTAAGGCCCCCATTATGAGGAGAAGCCAAATGTGAGCCCGGACATTGGTTGAGTCCTGACTTGTATATCAGATGAGGTCTATGTGACCGGATGGCAAAAAGGTGACTGTTGTGGGTCTAATCTTTGGGTTAGATGGAGTGGTTAAGCTGGTAGCAACTCGAGGCACATTGCATTGAGTTGCGTGGTAAGGGAGTTAAAAGGGGCCCCTATTGTGGGGTCCGGGGGCCGCGGAAGCGGCCCCTGGCTGGGGGGTCCCAGGGGGGCCAGCGGCCCCCCTGGCGGGGGTCCGGGGGCAGCGCCCCCGGCCCGATGGTAAAGGGAATATTCCCTGGAATATTCCCTGGCCGACTAGTGGAGGCTCATATGGTAGGTCGGTCAGCAGGCCGACCTAACGACCTTCGCGGGCTATAAAAGCTAAACCCCTTCGCAGCCATCTCACACTCATCTTTCACCCAGTCAGAGTTGTTGTTCCAGCTAGCCTTAAGCTCTTCACCTATCTTCTGTCTAGATCGCCATCTAAGCTTCACACAGTGGAAGCGCACGGGTGGACAGAGCCATCTTTGTATCAGTTGTTTGGAGTTAAAGAATTTTACTGATTCTCCTCTTATCTGTTGTGTACTCTCTATCTCTTTCTCAGATTCTGTTCGCTGCGCCGTGTAATATTTTACATGGTATCAGAGCCCAGGGGGCTCTAGAGATCGGAGAGAGTGCAAGAGGCAAAGGCTTCAACAGCAAAGAGAAACGATGTCGACTCCGGGAAGCAGTTCTGGCGCATCAGGAAGCGGTGCAGGAGGTGGTGCTGCTGTACCGGCTATTCAAACACTGAGGATTCGTCCACCAACCTTCAGCGAAGGCAAGTTAGATGGTACAAACTACACCTTGTGGAAGTTCAAAATTACTACTATCCTTGATTCTTATGAGCTTCTGGAGACTGTGCTGGGGACTGACGCAGAACCACAGCCTACCCCCGACCCATCAAATCCTAGTGTGATGATTCCTCCGAATGCAGATCTTCTACGAGCTTGGAAACGAAGGAATGCAGATGCATTGTGTGCCTTAGTTACAAGCTGTTCTGACAGTGTTTTGACTCTGATTCAGCATACAACCAAAGCGTCAGAGGCTTGGAATGTACTAAGGAGTCAGTATGAAACACGAAACCAAACAAGGATTCAAAACTTGGAGAATCAACTAGCAGCGGAGAAGTTTGCTGAAGGAGAGACGGTTGAAGCATTCATCACTCGGATTAAGAATCTGCGCGACCAGATGGCTGGCGCTGGGATACAAAAGACTAGCGAAGAGCTAGCTCGGAGGTGTCTTCGGATTTGTCCACAAAAGTTTGATGGACTAGTAACTGCCCTTAATACTCAGGTGAGACCTCAAGCTTTGACTTTTGAGGAGTTTTGTGCATTATTAATGGAGGAGGAGTTGAGGCTGAAAGCCCGAGAAGGAAGCAACAATGGAGATGCTGCATTCTCTGCCAATGCAAAAGGCAAAGGTGTTTCCTCCACCAAAAATGATGGTGACAAAAAGAAGAAGGGCGGCAAGAAGAAGTTTCAAGGAGAGTGCTTCTACTGTAAGAAGAAAGGACATGCAATTGCAGATTGTCGTGTCAAGAAGGCAGATGAAAAGAATGGTACCCTTAAAAGTAAAGGGAAAGAGACAGCCAATACGGCTGAAGCAGAGTTGGAATTATTCATGGCGACCATTGAGGAAGTGTGCTCCTCGGCGCAAGAAGAATCTACCACTGACTCTTGGGTGTTGGATAGTGGGGCCTCCCGTCACATGACCAACAAGAAAGGTCTATACAGTTCTATGCAGCCTCTACAAGAATCCATCACTGTGACGGTTGGAAATGATGCTAAATGCCCTGCTACGGGCACAGGTACTATTTCTTTTGTTGCTGCAAATGGTGAAGTCAAAAAGCTTTCAAATGTGTTGTATGTTCCCGAAATCAGAAGAAATCTCTTATCAGTTGCTGCCATAACTGATCTTGGTCATGAAGTAAGGTTCAAGAAGACAGGTGCAGAAATTATTGATAGTGCTGGCACAATTGTTGGCAAAGGAGAAAGGAGGAACAACCTGTATGAGCTAAGTGCTCTTACAGCCACCGCTGGAGTGGGCACAAGTAAGCTTTGGCATGAAAGGTTTGGACACATCGGATTTGCAGTATTGAAGGAGATGCAAAAGCAAGGTATGGTTGCTCACCTACCTACAATAGCTGAATTGAAGGAACCATGTGAAGCTTGTATGATGGGCAAGCAACAGAGAAAGGCATTTCCACAAGAAAGCAAGAATAGAGCACATGCTCCTCTAGAGTTGGTGCATGCTGACTTGTGTGGTAAGATGCCTACACAGGCCTTGGGGGGATCTTCTTATTTTATGTTGATTGTCGATGACTACAGTAGGAAGATGTGGGTGTACTTCCTTCGTGATAAGGCTCAAGCTTTTGGTAAGTTTAAAGAATGGCTAATACTTGTTGAGAATGAAATAGGGAAAAGTGTGAAGAAATTTAGAACAGATGGTGGTGGTGAGTTCAACTCAAAGGAGTTTGAAGGCTTTTGCAAGAGCAAAGGGATCAAGCGTCAATTGACGACGCCTCACACACCTCAGCAGAATGGTGTTGTGGAACGCAGGAATCGTACCATTGTGGAGATGGCAAGATGCATGCTAAAGGGCAAGGGATTGCCTAACCATTTTTGGGCTGAAGCTGTTAATACTGCAGTCTACATTCTAAATCGGAGCTACACAAAGGCTCTCAAGGGAAAAACACCTCATGAGGCTTACACTGGTAAGAAACCATCTGTTTCACATTTCAGAATTTTTGGATGTGAATGTTATGCACATGTTCCAGATGAGAAGAGAAACAAGTTACAACCAAAAAGCAGAAAATGTATCTTCTTGGGTTATAGTGATGAGCAGAAGGCTTACAAGTTATATGACCAAGAGGCAAAGAAGATCATCGCGAGCCGTGATGTGGTGTTCAAGGAGGAGCCGCATACAGTGGAGGAGGAGAAGGCAAGGTCTTCCACTTTATCATCAAGCGAAGAAGTAGTCCACTATGAACCTGTCCCGAGAGCTATCCCTATCCTTAAGGAGGAGGAAGCATCATCTTCAGATGATGAGGAAAAAGTTCACCAACCTGACATCACCCCACCGGAAAAGCCATTGCCGCGCTGGGTGAAGCAGCTCTATGACCACAATAATCCTATGCCTGCATCTGTTGAGGAGAAGGCAGACGGACCAAGGAGGTCTCAGAGAATAGAGGAGCAAAGGAGGGCTTCTGCTCACATAGTCAACATGGCCTTGATGGTTGAGATTATGAGAGAAGTAAAGGAGCCAACTGACTTAGAAGAAGCACTTGCAGATCCATCATGGAAGGCTGCTATGCAGGCGGAGTATGACAGCATAATGAAGAATGACACTTGGGAGCTAGTGGATCGGCCAGCAAAGCGGAAGATTATTGGCACCAAGTGGATCTGGAAGGTAAAGTACAAGGCTGATGGTACCTTAGAAAAGTACAAAGCTAGACTGGTTGCCCAAGGATTTTCACAAGTTGAAGGGTTTGATTTTCAAGAGTCATTTGCCCCAACTGCCAGAATGACCACTATTCGCACGGTACTTGCAGTGGCTGCCCACAAGAAGTGGCCAGTGTACCAAATGGATGTTAAGTCAGCGTTCTTAAATGGTGACCTCAAGGAGGAGGTGTACGTGGCTCAGCCACCAGGGTTTGAGGCCCCCCATTCTGAGAACAAAGTGTGTAAACTGAAGAAGGCATTGTATGGGCTGAAACAAGCCCCCAGAGCATGGTACCAACGGATAGATAGGTTCTTTTTAAACCTAAACTTCAAAAGATGTGCCTCAGATGCTAACTTGTATGTTTACAGGGATGGTAAAAAGTCTGCAGTGATTGTCCTATATGTGGACGACCTTCTTATTACAGGTGACTATGAAGATATGATCAACCAAACTCGAAAGGCTTTGAGTTTTGAGTTTGAAATGACAGACTTGGGCTTGCTGCACTATTGTTTGGGGATTGAAGTCTGGCAAGAGCCAGGAAAGATCTTCATCTCTCAGAAGAAGTATGCATGGGAGATCTTGAAGGCATTTGGCATGACCGAGTGCAAGGAGATAGCTACACCTATGGAGGTGAATGTAAAGTTATCCGTTGAGGATACATCAGCACTAGCAGACATTGGGAGGTATAGGAGGTTGGTCGGCAGTCTAATCTACTTGTGTAACACCAGACCAGATATCAGTTTTGCTGTTGGTGTTTTGAGCAGGTTCTCAAACAAACCTCATGAGAGTCATTGGAAGGCTGGGATGCGGGTGCTCAGATACTTGAAGAAAACTCTTGACTATGGTATCACATACAGTTTCGGAACTTCTCTTGTGGGGAACTGTGACTCAGATTGGGCAGGAGACATTGATTCCAGGAAGTCAGTTTCTGGTTATTGTTTCTCTCTGGGTTCAGGAATTTTCTCTTGGATTAGTAAGAAGCAACCAACAGTGGCATTGTCTTCTACCGAAGCAGAGTACAAGGCAGCTTGTTTTGCTGCATGTGAGGCCGTATGGTTGAGAAGGATTCTATGGCATATGGGAGTGCAGGATGAAGAACCAACTGTGCTGAGATGTGACAATCAGAGTTGCATCGCCATTGCCAAAAATCCAGTGTTTCATGCACGCACCAAACATATAGAGATCCAGTATCACTATGTGCGTGATTTGATGGAGGATGGGATAGTGGAATTGGTCTACTGTCCAACAGAGGAGAATGGAGCAGATATCTTCACCAAAGCACTTACGAAGGATCTGCTTCAAGTTCATCTTCAGAGACTCGGCATTGGGCCGAGGAGATAGTTCACCTATGGGTGGACATTGAGGGGGGGTGTTAGATATGATCAATGCCCCACCCTCATTAGGTGCTACCAATGATCCATGGTGCTCAAAGTTGTAAGGCCCCCATTATGAGGAGAAGCCAAATGTGAGCCCGGACATTGGTTGAGTCCTGACTTGTATATCAGATGAGGTCTATGTGACCGGATGGCAAAAAGGTGACTGTTGTGGGTCTAATCTTTGGGTTAGATGGAGTGGTTAAGCTGGTAGCAACTCGAGGCACATTGCATTGAGTTGCGTGGTAAGGGAGTTAAAAGGGGCCCCTATTGTGGGGTCCGGGGGCCGCGGAAGCGGCCCCTGGCTGGGGGGTCCCAGGGGGGCCAGCGGCCCCCCTGGCGGGGGTCCGGGGGCAGCGCCCCCGGCCCGATGGTAAAGGGAATATTCCCTGGAATATTCCCTGGCCGACTAGTGGAGGCTCATATGGTAGGTCGGTCAGCAGGCCGACCTAACGACCTTCGCGGGCTATAAAAGCTAAACCCCTTCGCAGCCATCTCACACTCATCTTTCACCCAGTCAGAGTTGTTGTTCCAGCTAGCCTTAAGCTCTTCACCTATCTTCTGTCTAGATCGCCATCTAAGCTTCACACAGTGGAAGCGCACGGGTGGACAGAGCCATCTTTGTATCAGTTGTTTGGAGTTAAAGAATTTTACTGATTCTCCTCTTATCTGTTGTGTACTCTCTATCTCTTTCTCAGATTCTGTTCGCTGCGCCGTGTAATATTTTACAGATACACCGGCATGGCAACATATAGATAATTTGTGGCCCGTTTCCAAAGAAGAGCCAAGAAATTTGAGATTTGGTTTAGGTATGGATGGAATCAATCCATTTGGCATCAAAAGCACATCATACAGTGTATGGCCAGTGGTATTGGTGAACTATAATATTCCTCCATCCATGGCAATTAAAAAGGGACATGTAACATTGTCCCTTCTGATTCCTAGAAAGCACAAGGTTAAAAACATGGACATTTACTTAGATCCTTTGATTGAAGAGTTAGAAATGTTATAGGAAGGTATTGAGGTGCAAGATACAAGCGCATTTGTATCCTCTAGAGATTTCACATTGAAGGCCATGTTGTTGTGGACCATGCATGACTTTCCAGGATACGGAGAGTGTTCAGGTACATGTATATAACTCTATATTTGAAATTCAAGACTTGAATCAATTGCATTTTATTAATTCACTTATTTTTACAGGTTTAACCACATTAGGATATCATGCATGTCCTATTTGCGGTCCCTCTCTAGTTTCCTCTAGGACGGCACGTTTAAAGAAGGTTATCTACGACAATCATCATCGATTTCTTCCTATTGACCATCCCAAATATGTTCTCCCTACTAATGGAATGACTCCACAATCTTTAACCATTCGAGATTGGAAGGAAAGATGGATTAATGCCGACAGCCACCCTCCACTCGGCATGAGTCAGTAAGAAGTGCATTTCTCTCGATTGACTTTAAAGTATTTAGCATGATGAATTGTTTACATAACATATTATTTGTTTGTTAGGTTCTCTATATTTTTTCATCTTCCGTACTGGACTGAACTCAAGATCAATCACCTGTTGGACCCCATGCACATATTCAAAAATGTTGTATCTACATTATGGGATCACTTGATAGGGGCTCGTGATTCAGTCAATGTAAGGGAGGATTTACGTAACATTGGTTGCATGAGACGAGCCTGGCCATGCATTGGACCCAGAGGAAAGATTGATCTATCCCACGCACCTTGGATGCTGTCAAAGAACGATGAAAAAATAGTGAAGGAACAAATATATAGCTTTCGAACACCCACAGGATATATGAGATGTCTCAAGGGAGCCTTCATAAAGAAAAAGAAAAGAGGTGTGGAGCAACTATTTGGTTTGAAGTCCCACAATTGGCACAAAATGATTCAAGTAAGGGTATCTCTAACCATGAATATAGTAATTAGTGGAGTAACTATGTGTAAACTTTTGGGGTATGATGACTTTTTCCTCAACTAATCATTTGATCTATGAATATTGTTTACATTCAGTTCGTACTTCCTACTAGCATATCCCATTGTGTATCCAAAGATGTAGGTGATATCATTTATAAGATAGGAGAGCTTGTGAGGTGTGTATACATTGTATTTTTTCATTATATATCTTTGAATTTCTACACAAAAATAAACAATTCTCAAATACATCTTGACAGATATGTGAGCTCGAAGGAAATTGATCCAAACACATTGCAAGATGCTCGAGTATTATCTGTTGAGGTGGTTTTTTTGGTGGATGAAATTTTTCCTCGATCCATTTTGACTACTCAATTACATTTACTCGTACATTTGATTGATGAGATCGCACTTTGTGGGACAGTTCATGTAAGGTGGATGTTTTTTCTTGAGCACTTCATGAAAACCTTGAAAGATTTTGAGGCAAAAAGCACGGCCTGAGGGAAGCATGGCTCAGGGTTGGTTAGTGCAATCATCCCTTGTTTATATCTCTAAATATATTGCTAAAGTGGATCCCTCTCAACCACGACTATGGAAAGATGATGAAGACTTGAGGATGACCTCTATAATACCTCAAGGAAAAGAAATGAGTAAAGTGCTAACAAAAGAAGAACTTCGTAAGTTAAATAGTTTTTGTATGCTCAATAGTGATGTAATGAGCAAATGGGTAACACTATATAATGAAGCAAGGGCAAGAAGAAAAAGCAAAAGACAAGAATTTCGCACTAGATATGGACGTAATGTCTCATTTCTAGATCATCTAAATGCGCTCCCAAGTCATATTGATATAGATTGGTTACATGAGGAAATGGAGAGAATGCAAAAAGAGGAAGAAATTAATATATCTCAAGAAGAGTGGGAATACGCACGAGGTTTCTTATCAAAGGTGAGACATACTATCAATTAATTTGTTTCTATAAGTTTTACTTTATATAAATAATTGACATGTTTGATCTTTTATCTTTTACTACTAGTGCACATTATTCAATGCACTTTGGTGTGAGGGTAAACATCTTCGAACTCAACGTATAGATGAAAAGAGAAATACCCAAGATTGTGGTGTCCTTGCTCACTTCGAGGATGCCAATGGTACCATGGAAGGTTATTGTGGCTTGATCCAAGATATTCTGAAGCTTGACTTCAGACGATTCTTTATATATGTACTGGATGTGAAGTGGTTTAAAGAAGTGGTAACAAATGGTGAGCATTGCACAATCAGACGTCATCCAAGTGGTTTTGTAATCATTGACTCTACATAATTTCATCAAAACAAGAATGACACATTAGTACTACCTCAACAATGCGAGCAAGTATATATGCAAAGGCTAATTTTTTAATATGTATACATGTGATACATATACACAATATAATAAGTATTTAAGTTTCTTGCTTTTGTTTTTCAAATACAGGTTGTGTATCATCCAATGGTAAACAATAACCGATGGTGGTATGTCATCTCTATATCTAATCGTTCAAAACCAATATATGGTAATATTACCGACATGGAGATAGCAGATGACAATCCAACAATTAATGATGATGTGCATGATGATACCATAATGGATGATATGCGTGATATAGTACAAGATGAACCTCGCGAGGATGTTCAAGGAAATGCAGAAGAAGACAATAATGTGATTGTCGATGATATTGATGAAGTTATTGAGCAATATAGCAACACATCTGATAGTGGGATAGACTTATTTGTTTTGTTACCTCTTGGTAACATAGACCTAGAAGTAGATAGTTTAGCAAGGGCTGAGCAAGGGCTGATCTCATTGAAGATGAGATGGATCATTCACTATAACATACTTAATTTGCTTAATGATTCAATGTGTATTATTAATTCTATGGTTTTTATCATGCGCACACGTGCATACTCAAGAATCAATAGTCAAGTTTAAAGCTAAATTGAATTTTCCATAATAAAAAGGAAGTATTTTTTATCATCTTCAAGTAGAGAAATTACGAGATACATATTGCAATGCTTGCTACTAATTGTATAATAAGGTTACTATCGCTTGCCGCTAATTACTTATATTAGGCTTGTCAATTGGAGGAACTGCCATTCATTAGAGAGCAATGAAAAAATAATTATTAACTCATTTTTTTAATTCAATGATTCAATGTGTATTCTTAATTCTATGGTTTTTATCATGCGCACATGTGCATGCTCAAGAATCAATTTCAGGTGGTTAAATAAATATTAACTTTGGTTTTTAATTATATTAATTTCAATTTTAGGTGGTTAAATAATTGTGCTTCTGCTGGCGCGTCTATATTGGCGTCTATTTGCGCGGATATATAGACGCAAAATTCACGTCTATTTGCATGCTCTTTTACACGCACATATAGACGTGCCTGACTTTGCGCATCTAACATGCGCATCTATACCTCGTTTCTGTTGTAGTGTTCTGCAACAAAGAGATTGCGAGCTTATTTTCCAATATACCGAGTGTTTTTGGAATGCTTTATTGCAACTACGAATGCTCGAACATGTACTTGAGGTGACTCATAATTGCAAGTTTATGCTTGGATTACTTGGTCACTTCTATGCAGAAGTGAACATGTTTAAGCCAACAACTCTTGAAGATGCAATTTCCTTGGCCCATGATGCTAAAGATAAGATTCGAGGATGGGATAAGCGACCACAACGATTTTTAAACAATGGTAACTTCGGTACAAAACAATTTAATACTAATTTTCGAAGATTTAATCAAAACCGTTTCCTTCCATCTTCATTCCATAAATCTGGGACATGACCCCCTGCTTTACCATCAAACAACACAAATCCAAATCCTAAGCCATCTCTTCAGCCAAATCCCAACATTGCTAAACTTCTTGCTATTACCAATAATGTAACGTGTCTACCTGTTTGCTCATAGGACACGTCTTAGCAGCCCATCAAGAAGAGAGTCTAGAAAGCTCCGCCCAGCACTCCCATGGAATGTTACGGGGTTTGCGATCTAGTTCTTTCCGAGTTTACCACGTGGTGGAAGTATTTCGGCTGTTCCCACTTAGGACCGACTTGAATCAGGATTTTTCTAGTGGTCGAACTCCTAGAACAACACCTAGCGTCGAACCCCAGGTGAACTAATTTACGCAGAAACGTCAGGGTCGAAGCAGATTCATGCTGCACTTGGTTCAAGGAGAATGGAAAATGAGAGGGATGCAAAGCTCGACCTCTCTGCCCATAGGGCATAGTCCCATTCTGTTCCCCTAAAACATCATAAATTGGGGTTCTAGTAACCTAGATTCTAGGTTAGCATTGCATGTTGTTCATTTCCTTCGAGCAAAGTTCCTTGCTATCAATTTCGTTTGAGAAAAGTTTTCGACCAACCGGGACCACCCATCCGACCCATGGCCACATCCACCGCACTTTCCTCAGGTTTTCTTTAGTTGTCTAATTACCTACCACATTTACTTGGACATGCATAAAACAACTTCCTTAATTAGCCAGTTAGACACTGGTTCCTTCATGTAATCTTAGCACTTGAAATAGAAAAACAATGTCAAACAAGTTTCTTTTCAACAGGTTATCTTTTTTTTTAAATCTTTGGAATACATCCATATAATCCAGCCGTAGACTAATCTATAATGCGCGCGAAGGCTATCGACCAATCCACAAGGATTACTAATCCAAGATTCCACCTGTAGACTAGTATGATCCAATCCCGAGTTGTGTTGGCCTCTTGTGCAGGGCTTGGAAGGCAAGGGATTTACGGCCAGAGCCCCCCTGGCACCTAAGCGTCCTCCTGCTCTAAGTAGCGCCCAACAGAGAGACCTCTCGCGGCGGGTTCGGTCCACGTTCTTGGCGTGGCTAACAACCCCCTTGGTTATGGTCAAGCAGACAGTCGAGGGTAACTGATGCTGCCTCTCCCTTGAGGCCTTCAACCTAAAGCATTACTTATCTTTCCATCTTTATTTCCTTGAGCAAAAAATTGCAAATAGTGCTCCTAAACTGTTACAACCACAATCAATCCAGTGGTCGGTAATTTGGCCAACTGCTAAGGAGTGAATCATTTTCTCCGAATGCATCCAGCATTCGATTTGGGATCAATTGTGACTTGGCAAGATCTCAAATGATTTATTTGTTCACCCTTTCATCCCTGGGTTAGGGTCATACCCTATCAACCCAAATTAACCATTACCTTTGATTTCTTAAGTTAAGACAGTGAATCCTGGCGACCATGTCGCTCTAACTTGATTGATCCTTTGCTTACTAAGAAAAACATAACTTCCCTTAACTTGGCAAATCAGTCCAAGAAGGTGATGTAACAGGATGTCTACTCATCCTCTTGCAAGTAAGCCTTGCGCTAGAACCTACCAACCTCGTTCCAAGGAGTGGCAAATCTCTCTTGTAATTAAACCACAAAGCCATGCGATATTGCAACTTGTTGCACAAGTGTCGCATCTATCTCATGGGATCATTTCACCCATTGAACGGCGTATCCTGATCAATGAATTTTGTTTAGACAAGATGTAGGGTTTAGGGTGTCTTCTTACCCAACCCAACCCTAATTGTACTAGGCCGACCGGTCCTAAAGTTTCCAAACTCAATCCGGGTTTTAACATTAGGTCAGTCGATCCTTAGGGTAGAAACCCTAGATCATTGTTTGCATGGACGTCCAATTGACCCAAACATTCCGTGAATGTGGGTAGGGTCTGACTATATATAGCTAATAGGGTCCTTGGGTTTGAGGGTTTCGACTTGGCATCCAAGTACGATACTAGGCTGCATTTCTAATGTGCCAAGTCCTAGCTAGTACTTGAGGTGTCTATCATAACGACTAGCTATGCCCATATGAATCCATAATGGTTATAATATTACAAGTGATTTAACTAAATTGATCTACTTGTCTTGCGACAAGGATGATCCTTTCCTAGAGATACTAAACTTCTTCTAAAGGTGTAAATAGTTGCAACACATCACAATACATGTAAACATGCAATTCATTACTTCTATGCAGCTATAAGGATTGGAATAACCGTTCTCTTTCCTTGCTAAAGTCATGACGAATGACAATTTGGAGATTATCTTGCATAAAACCTACAAGATTCACATCAAGGAACTATGCCCACAATCATTCGTATAATGCAATGGGATTTCATGCTTTGATAAGCCATGCAATCTTTTCTAAATGCAACTTGATGATTTATGCATGACGAATATGTAACATGCAACCCTTAGATACGACATCATTAATGAAGTTCATGCAAGACTAAGACTAGTGTTGACTTAATCCATTTCCAAGCATCTTTTGCATGCAACTTGCAACTCCGTGGTTCCATTTTCATACTGTGCAGTTGTCTAGGGTTTCATTTTCATGCCCCGCAATGGACGTTAACAACTCTTTCCATGCGAGACATAACAAGGAAGTTATTAACTAAACACAAAATACACTTGTTCTTTAACGGCCAATCAAGGATGCACTTAACAATTTCAACCTGTTAATGCTAGGCAATATGTGTTTTAGGCTTGTCACTTTGAAATGCACGACAAGGCAACATGCTACTAAACTTGTAAAATGGATAGGTAATTTACATTCATAACATGGGAAATGCAAATAACCCAATTGCATGACATGCATTAATTTTGGTAAATGATCATTCGAGTCGGCAATTTTCCCAAAATGCATTTTAACTTCGCTAGGTGAATTAGAAACATGTATAAGTGCTTCCCTTCCATGAAAGTTGTCGTGCTCAACGTATTTCTTTCACGTGGAATTAAAATCGTGGAACCTAGGCTTGTGGGCTCATGGGGATGTCGACGTGTATGTTTGGGGAAGAGCCTCCCTGTGGGTGCGTCTTGCATGTTCTTGGAGCCATAGAATTCAACTTAGCAACTCTTCTTTAACTCTTCCACGTATCGACTTCCTCCCTGCCGTGGTCTTTCAATTCTGCGTGGGACACAGCCCTTGCAAGCTTGGATCTTGAACCCCGGGGATGAGCTGTATGCACATGGCCTAAGGAGGCCGGGATTTTTTCCTCTTGGGGACAATTCGTGTGCACAAGGCTTAAGGCCTTGCCTTTAGAACAAGCTTCTAAAGAGCTTTTGTCTCCTAGAAAACATGGAGGGCCAATGATTGGTGGGAAGTCGATGACGAAAGGGGGGATTTGCTGGCGATATGGTGGCGGTGGTATGGCAGTGGTGCAGCGGACTGGGCATGGTAGGGCGATGATTTTTAGAGGTAGGCAGCGGCAACAACATCCTCTTCCTTCCCTTCGATCGTCAGTGCAACAGCCTCCTCTCTCTGTTCGTCTGATCCTCCCTTCCCTTTGTCCACAGGGGGGATTCATATAGCCTTAGGTGGGGGAAGGGAAGTTCCACCACGTGGAGGCTTCATGCCTTATCCCTTCTCCCCATGCACTCCACCACACTCACTCCTTCTCACACTCCCCACACACTCCCTCTCCTCCAACCATGCGCATCGGCTGGGGGAAGGGATAATTAGTAAAAAAAAATTCCAAAATTCTCACTATTTTCAATTTTCCCTTTTTTCCATAAGGGTGTTCTCATGCGGTTATGCGGTTTTAATCCCTGTCCTCATTTGCACAATGCAGATGGACTCGTTATTGCGCGTGCGGGGTAACCACTTAGCCACCGTCATTAATCGATATGGGAGATGATTATGCACAGTTTTTACGCAGCGTGTGGGGATCAAAGCTCCTTAATATTTCGAGCGAAAATATTACATTCTCTCTCGCTTGGAGGAATTGAGATATCCTCATCTCGAGAAGAACTAGGGGTATTGTTGGTTGAGAGTGCTTTCATCCATCCAAGTGGCATCCTCCTTGGGATAATCTTTCCACTGGACAAGGCATTCTTTCAAGGTTATGGATCTCAATTGTCTCTCCCTAACATCTAAGATCCTGTCAGGCCGTAGCTCAAGGACTCCTTGGCTAGGCATTACAACTTGTTGATCGTCAAGTATATGGCTAGGATTAGGTACATACTTCTTCAGTAGACTGATGTGGAATACATATTGAACCTTTAGGTTCTCCGGGAGTTCCATTCTATACGCATTGGATCCTAGGCACTTGAGGATCTTGTAGGGTCCACAATACCTTGAACTTAGCTTCTTATATTCACCTAAGGATAGGAAACTCTTCTTTGGGCGTACGCGAATGAAGACCATGTCTCCTTCAGCGAAGGTTCTATCTTGATGTTTCAAATCTGCGTATGCCTTCTGTCTATCCTTGGCAGCTTGGATGTCCTGTCTTATTGACTTCATTTGGTCATCCATATCTTCCAGCATTTGACTTGAAGCTTCAACCCTCAAGGTTGGATCCGAGAAGTTTAAAGTACTTCGACAGTTGTGCCCATACAATGCTTGAAAAGGGGTCATCTGAATGCTTTGTTGGTAAGAACCATTGTAGGCAAACTCAACCAGTGGTAAGTATTGAATCCACCTTTTTGGTTCACGGCAATAGTGTGCCCTTAGCATATCTTCAATGACTTGGTTGATTCGCTTCGTTTGGCCATTAGTTTAGGGATGGTAAGATGTACTAAAATAGAATTGAGTCCCAATGGCTTCAAAGATAGCTCTCCAGTGTGATGTGAAGAGAGAATCACGATCACTAATGATTCTTCTGGGAAACCCATGCAGTTTGAATATCTCCTTGATAAATAACCTTGCAATGTTAGAGGCTTTATAGTTTGTCTTAACAGGAATAAGATGTGAAACCTTGGTGAGCATATCCACCACAACCATAATGGAGTTGTATCCTTCCTGAACTTGGGGTAGGCCAACAACAAAGTCCATATTAATGAATTCCCATTTCATTTGGGGAATGTCAACTGGTTGCAATTTTCTTGGCATTTTGACATGTTTAGCCTTAATACGTTGACAAGACAAACATTCAGTGACATATTTGAGAACGTCACCTTTAAGCCTCTCCCAATAGTAGCTCTTCCTAACTGCATTAAGGGTCTTGGCATAGCCAGGATGTCCTGAGAAAGGGGAGTCATGAGCTTCCCAAAGTATCTTCTGCTTGAGTGACTCGCTTGCCGATATACATAATCTCGTTCTATAGTAGACAAGACCACTATTGATAGAGAATTCTTGATACTTAGCCTGTAGCTACGGGTCTTGATCCCTGATAGGGATCTTCCTTAGCATCTTCTGATAGGTTGGATCATGGCATGCTTCTTCTCTAGCTAGCTCAAGTATTGGGTTGTTTTGCCTGGATACCTTTGTGGCTAGAGATCTAGCTGTTGATGGATCCTGCAAGATTAGAGAATTTAGAAATGCCTTGCGATTGAGTGCATCGGCAACTACATTCTCCTTTCCAGGCCGGTATTTGATTTCAAAATCATACTCCTCCAGCACTTCAATCCATCGATGTTGCTTTATGTTGAGCTCATTTTGGGTAAAGATCCATTTGAGACTTTTATGATCCGTCACTAGGGTAAACTTGTTACCCAGCAAGTAGTGTCTCCAAAGCTTTAGAGCATGGATGACAACTAACAGCTCTAGATCATGGGTAGCATAATTCTTCTCATGGCTCTTCAGTTTCCTTGAAGAGTATGCTACAGGATGACCTTCTTGCATAAGCACACATCTTAAGGCAAGTGTGCTAGCATTAGTTACTACTTCAAACTCCTTACTAAGATCCGAAAGTTTTAGGATAGGATACCAAACTTTGCTTTAGACTATCAAAGCTAGATTGTTCAGCAAGTGACCATACAATTGATGTTTTCTTCTTTAGTAGATCCGTGAGAGACGCTGCAATCAAAGCATAGTTTTTTATTAAGACCCTATACCATCCTGTCAATCCAAGAAAGCTATGTATTTCTTTGACAGTTGTTGGTATTGGCCATTCCAGAACATCTCTGACTTTGTCCAGATCCACTGAGATTCCTTTCGTTGATATGATGAATCCCAGATATTCAATCTGACGTTTGAAGAATGCACACTTCTTCATCTTGGCATAAAGCTTGTGTGCCCTCATTGTCTCAAGGACAATGCAAAGCTGAGGTTCATGATCTTCTTCCTGTTTGGAGCAGACTAAGGTATCGTCGAAGAAGATGAGTACAAAGTCGTCAAGATATGGCCTAAAGATATCTTGCATTAACCTGTTGAAGGTGGCAGGTGCATTTGTCAGCCCGAATGACATGACTAGGAACTCAAAGTGTCCATATCTTATGTTAAATGCCGTCTTTGGGATATCTTCTTCCTTGATCTTTATTTGATAGTATCCAGACCTGAGATCAATCTTGGAGAAGATCTTCGCACCTTGAAGACGGTCAAAAAGTTCATCTATTCTTGGAATAGGGTACTTATTCTTAATGGTTAATTGATTCAACCCTCTGTAATCAATACACAGCCAAAGCGTTCCATCCTTCTTCTTCTGGAATAGTACTGGAGCTCCCCATGGTGAACTGCTAGGACGGATGTATCCCTGATCTAACAGTCTCTTGAGATGCTCCTTCAACTCAATTGCTTCCGGGATGGACATTCTATAAGGCCTCTTTGCAATTGGCGCAGCTCTCGGCACTAGCTTGATTTCATGATCAACTTCCCTTTAAGGAAGAAGTTATGTCAGCTCTTTAGGAAATACATTTGTGTACTCCTTTAGCCATGAAGGTTCTTCACTAGACTCCTGATTCTGATCTAGCTTATTAAGCTTAATCAATTAGAAATGTAGTCCCTTTCTAACTCCCTTTATAATCCTAGATGCTTTGGCCAATTGAATTTTTGGCTTTCCAATCTCCCCTTGAGTTGTGACCAATTCCCCTTCAGAATTTCGAAAGGAAACTTGACCCTTTCCACAATGAATGTGGGCATCATTAGGTTTAAGCCAATTCCATTCCGAGCAAACACTCATGGATACCTAGGTTCATAATCGTGAATCTGACTAAAGTCGACATTCCTCCCAGTAGGAATTCCACATTACATTACATGACCACTTCAGCTTTTAGCCAAGTAACCAAATCACTTTACTTCTTTATCAATATACACAGTCAAGACAATCATTGATAAAAAGAAGTATTATTTCATTCATATGGGCATAGCCCTTTCAAAGTACAATTATTCTTGGAGGGATGAAACAAGCTAATACATTAATTCGAGGAGAATAAGATGTTGTTGCATTCAGCTAGAACTAAGTAATAGTATGGATTGGGGTCATGGATTTCCATGAATTGATAGGTCATTGGAAGATTAGGGTATATTTTCCTTTGATATCCGTTCTTTTCATGACGTCCCAACACCTTAATTCTATCCGCAGGAATTACTCGAGTCACTTCCTTGTACACATACACGTTCTACTTGACCCTTCGACCTCTGACATGTAGGGTTGCATTTGCGTGAGCCTCAAAAAAGACGAACAGCTTCACGATCTTTAAGTCCTCCATCCACTTGATTCTCTTCAAGTTGGTTTGAAGGTACACAAGTCGATGGGCAGCTATATGTAATAGATCCTTGAAACACCCATCCATCTCCGTTCCATGTACAAGGGTGATAGATTGTAGATACGGTCTGGGACATTCATCATATTGAGCCTTCGTTGATAATATGAAGCACGCATCGCGGTCATAAACATGACTTGGAACACTAAGAATCTATTCCGTGCTTCATAACTCTGCAAGACAACATCGATAAGTAAGGAAATGTCCTTTACAGCAACATTTGCTCTACTTTTCCTTATCTTGAAAAACATTAGTTCCTCGTTGGTTCGCTCTAATACCAACTGTAATGTGTCCACCTAATCTCTTATAGGACACGTCTTAGCAGCTCATCGGGAAGAGGGTCTAGAAAGCTCCGCCCAGAATTCCCACGAAATGTTATGGGGTTTGCGATCTAGGTCTTTCCGAGTCTGCCACGTAGCAGAAGTATTCCGGCCATTCCCACTTAGGACCGACCTGAATCAGGATTTTTCTAGTGGTCGAACTCCTAGAATGGTAGCTAGCATACTACTTTATGCAGAAACGTCAGGGTCGAAGCAGATTCATGCTGCACTTGGTTCAAGGAGAATGGGAAATGAGAGGGATGCAAAGCTCGACCTCTCTATCCATAAGGCATAGTCCCATTCTGTTTCCCTAAAACAACATAAATCGGGGTTTTAGTAACCTAGATTCTAGGTTAGCGTTGCCCGTTGTTCATTTCCTTCGAGCAAAGTTCCCTGCTGTCCATTTTGTTTGAGAAAAGTTCCCAGCCAACCGGGACCACCCATCCGTAGGACGAACCCATGGCCACATCCACTGCACTTTCCTCAGGTTTGCTTTAGTTGTCTAATTACCTACCATACTTAGTTGGACACGCATAAAATAGCTTCCTTAATTAGCCAGTTAGACACCGGTTCCTTCACGTAATCTTAGCACTTGACATAGAAAAACACTGTCAAACAAGTTCCTTTTCAACAGGTTATCTTTTTTTAAATATTTGGAATACATCCATATAATCTAGCCGTAGCCTAATCCATAATCCGCCCGAAGGCTATCCAGCAATCCACAAGGATTACTAATCCAAGCTTCCTCTTGTAGACTAGTATGCGGGCCTCTAGATCCAATCTCGAGTCGCGTTGGCCTCTTGTGCAGGGCCCGGAAGGCAAGGAATTTATGGCCAGAGCCCCCCTGGCACCCAAGCATCCTCTTGCTCCAAGTAGCGCCCAATGGAGAGACCTCTCGCCGCGGATTCGGTCCACGTTCTTGGCACGGCTAACAACCCCCTTGGTTAGGGTCAGGTAGATAGTCAGGGGGTAACTGATGCTGCCTCTCCATTCAGGCCTTCAACCTGAAGCATTAATTATCTTTCCATCTTAGAGAAGTCCTTGTGGTCGGTCATATGTGTGGACCATATGGCCGAAATCCTTCTCCATCTAAAATAAATGCAATCAGCAAAATGCAAGAAGAATGTACAAATGTTTTAGAAGTGAGAAGATTTCTTGGTGCATGTGTCTTCTACCTTATTTGGATACCACATTTTGCTCATTGCTGAAAGTCTTTATCAACTCCTAAGAAAGGGCCAAAGGTTTCTATGGACAAAAGAACACACTAAAGCTATTCGGAAACTCAAGAAAATGCTGACTTTGGCTCCCACTTTAAAGAGGGCTAACTACTCTAATGGACAGCCCATTATACTCATAGTGTACACAAGTCCTATTAGAATAGGATGGGCAGTTGGTCAAGACGACCTTGAAGGCAACAGATATGTGATCCGCTTTGGAGCAAAGGTTCTTAATGAATGACAAAGAAGGTATGCTCAAATTAAAAGAGAGCTTTGGGGAGTAGTAACTGCATTAAAATGTGACAGGGAGTACTTCATGGGCGCACATGTTATAGTTGAGACAGATTGCCTTCCACTCTTGGGCATGATAGCCAATTGTTCCACTCATGACATAGCCATGCTAAGATGGATAGCCTATATTAAATCCTTAAATCCTGATTTGAAACATATTGCACGTAAAGATAATCCAGTTGCTGACATGCTTTCACGTGCCAGATATATGGATGAAGAAGAAATGATGGATGAAGAAGAATCAGAGTTTATAAATGAAGCTGTTAATGCAGGTACAACAAAAATTACAGTAAGAATAATAGGTTTAGCTGATAATACAACTTTTATATCAGCAAGGATGGATGAATCAACTAAAGAAGGACAATGGACAGCTAGTAAACAACATATTCCATGTTTTGTTATGGTTTGTTCACACTTTAAAGAAGAATATTATGCAGATGATTGGCTAAAAATTGGCTAATTTGTTAGCACTATGACAAAGAAGGAAGAATGGACTCATGAAGAGTTCAAGAGAATTAAGAGAAAAGCCTATGGTTTTTTTCTTAAAGATGGCTACCTTTGGAGGCATGCAAAAAAGAAAGGAAGAGCGCCTATTCGTGTCTTAGGTGACAAAAAGACACAAAGACAGGTCATGCAAGAATTCCATGAAAGCCTATTGGCTGGTCATAGAGGCACACGGGGTACTTTTGCCAAAATAAAAGAAAAATTTTGGTGGCAAAACATGTATAAAGACATTGAGCATTTTGTTGAGTCTTGTCATGCTTGTCAAATGTATTCTATGGTAAAGCATAGAGATGGGCTTTAGCCTACCTATCCTTTATCTATTCACTATAGAGACTCCAAAAACAGATTTAGCTCCTGAAAGAGTAAGATGAACTTATTCTAATTTAGACAGGATTTGAGCACAATCATTAATATGATAAAAAACAAACTTTCGACATCCAAGTTCATTGAGTTCTTCATTTTTCTCATGAACTTCACATCCTCTGATTGGAACATCATCAAGGAAAGGAAGAGTCAATTGAGGAATATAATCCCTCAATACTTTATGCATGGCAGTCATCATGTGAGCTACTGAATTCGTAGCCCCTTGAGGTAGAGTACACATGCGGACTAGGCCAAGAGGCGTCTTCATTGTAGTAATGTCACGGCTTTCCAAAGCAAGCTGAAATTGGTCGTAGCCTGACTATAAGTCTCCCATGGAATAGATTGCCCTTCCTGCAAAAGCTTCAACAAAATCATCCACAATTGGTCTTGATCCAACATTTCTAATAGTGACTTTATTAACGGGTTGCAAATCTTGAATGAATCGTAAAGATCCATTCTTCTTAGGTACGGTAAACCATCGGTTGGAATATGGAGCTCAAGATGGCTCCAATATTCACATTTTTATCTTTTCATTTAAAAGTTCCAATAACTTAGGCAAATGAGCCCTTGGAACTGGAATTGGTTTAAGATTCCAAGGCACATGTGGGACCGTAAAAATTACCATTGGAGCCACAATGCTTGGATCCACACAACCGATTTCATGCCGCTGAAATGAAAAGGCTTTACCATGGTTCTTTAACATCTGCATGAAAATTTGTCTTTCAGCCGGCAAGAGGAAAGAGTCTTCACCAATTTTCAGCTTTTGTAGACTTTCAGCTGTAAATTGATGGCCAATATCTTTAGGATCACGAAGGATTGGTTGTTTGGATACCCTTTCTACCAATCCTTTGCTTTCAGGTGGTAGAGGAGTAGCTACCGGCTTGACCTTCTTATCAACTGTTTTATATTTTGTTTCTACTCTTGCTTCATCCTTGTTTGGCTGTCCAAAGGCTTCATAATCTGCAAATTCTTGAATTATGTCATACATATCCAATGTACATACCTGTATGGATTGATTTTCAGCTTGATTTTCTGCATGAACGACTGTATAAATTTCAGCCATTGTATCATTATAATTCAGCCCATAAAATAGACCTGAAATTTCTTCATCTTTAGGTAAAACATCAATTTGCTTCAGTTCTTGCTCCATATGACTCAAATACTTTCTTTCAGCCTTGTTCATGGCTGAAAATCGTTTATAACAGCCCACTCCATTGGCCAAAAAAACCTGCAAATCAGCTTTAGACCTTGCCTCCTTCATATGTGGAGGTAATTTTTTATGACATGATTCACTGCCATAGCCTCCACTTATAGCAGCGCTACCCGAAAACCCTTAAATTCTCGGGCATTAAGAGGAACGGGATGATCTCTCAATCGATCCCTATTCCGATGGTGATTAACACAGACAGTTAGGAATTGAACAGCCTTATCATTATCCTTGCTTCTTATCCGAGAGTATGATGAACCATCATCAAGAGCCTTTGTCTCTAAACGATACTCGGAAATAAATGCTTGTCCAAGAATGATTGGATAACTGCAAGAATCTTGAACAAAGAAATGAAATTCATCTTTTACATTACCAATAGTAACTTGTACATAAGGACACGCTGCATAAAGATCGCCAGAAGAGTTATTGGCTGCCTTCATGCGCCACCCTAGGTCCACATCAATGGGCTGTCCACCATTCTCATAGAGACTTCTTGACATAACATTAATTTTTGAACCATGGTCTATAAGGGCAATGCATGGAGTTTCTTTCTCACCAATTTTAACAACAGTTTCAGTAGTCGCCCTTGCCCAATGGGTACGGAAATAGTGACTACTTGGAATAAAGTGAGTTTCACTTTCTTCTTGCATGTTGTGAAGAAAAGTCTCTTTCTTTTGCATGGGCTGCACTTTAGATTGAGAAGTTTCCACCATTATGGCTTCTTCAGCTTCTGCTTCATAAATGTCTTCATCTTTGGCTTCTATGGCTGCAA
This sequence comes from Lygodium microphyllum, assembly GCF_053477565.2. Taxonomy (NCBI): domain Eukaryota; kingdom Viridiplantae; phylum Streptophyta; class Polypodiopsida; order Schizaeales; family Lygodiaceae; genus Lygodium; species Lygodium microphyllum. The sequence continues at coordinate 73,898,792 of NC_141141.1, forward strand.
TCAATTCTTTGACTGCCTCCAATCGAATCCCTTGAGTTTTCAACTTCTCTTCATCGTGCAAATACACATGAAGTACTTGCAAAAAAGCATGTACAGATTCTTCAGTTTCCTCACCAACATATTGTCTTTTTCGTTTAATTACATCAATTATTACATCATGAAATCCTCATTTTGCAATAACGAGAATTTCACCTAATGTAAATTCAATTCTACTTCCAAGAATCCTTTCTTCTAGGATCCGTTTAAGATCCCTTGCGGTCTCTATGTCTGACTGCAACTTGTAACTGGGACGTTTGCTTTTTCTTTTTCCTTCTGTCTTCTTTGCTTGAGGGGCATCTCCCATGTCAAATTCTAGTGGTGGCGGATTTTCAGCAGCCTTTTGTTGGTCTGGTTTGCTTCTTGTTATGCGTTTAGTCGGTCCTGAAGAAGAAGGACCGACAACATCTTCTTCTCTTTTCTTCTATCATGGCTTCTTGATTATTAATTTCAGCTAGCCGAGCAAAAGCTGAAAATGAATCCACAGGCTCGGACCATCCGGTTTTTCCTCGAATACATTGGCTGGCAGTGGTTAAATCATCCTTAGTTGCCTTGCCTTGCTCCATGCGTTCCAAGACCTACGTCCACACTTTAGATTTTGAATTAGTTTTACATGCTTTAACAATTTCATTAGTTGGCTCAATTTGCAACCCATAAGTTGTAGCATCAACAACTACATAGGCTGTTCTTGTTGCCAAATCCTCCAATCTTTTCTTCATGCCGCCGTTACCGAAGTTTGGCTCAAGAGGAAGCCCAGTTTCGGTTGCATGAATTTTGCCATCCTTCCAAAAGACTAATTTTTGTGCTTCGGCTTCACGGAATGCTCCGCACTCCCTCTTGTCATGTTGAAGGCTATCACACCAAATGCAGCATCTTTTAAAGCCTTCTCGTGCAGGTCTTTGGGCAGTTGACCGACCCCTTTCTTCTACTTTAGCATCAAGCCTTTCTACTTTAGAATTAATTTATGTTAAATTAAGATGGAGATCCCGCATGTTTTTAATTAACTCATCCATGACATCCTTCTTTGGAGAAGGAATAACAGAATTTCTTGGTTGCTCAGCCATAGGGATAGGAGGTCGAGAAGCTGAAACAGGCTTCTTCATAGAATCAGTTGTTACAGGGGTTGATCCCCATCTTAGGCGCAATCGCTCTCTTCGAGCAATCATATTAACTGCTTCAGTGACATCACTCCAAGCAGTCTTTAATCCCGACTCAGAGTTAGGGTCTTCAAGTCGGTCAGTCAATTCCTCCTGAAGAGAAGAATCTGCAGCTTTTAAAAATAACTCAATCTTTTGACTTTCCATACCTTGTTGGTCATCAGGATCTAGTTGGGCAAATTTTCTTTCAAACTCTCAAAAATTCTTCTCGAAGAGCCTTTTTGAACACAGTCCATCCAGCATCTTTTTGGGAAAGACCATGAATTCGGTCCTGGAGGCCATGCACAGCCAGGCGGGCAAAGTAACAGCTCCAGGCATGTTGAGGAACTCCAAAGAAGACCATCTTGTCAGTGTAGAGACGGATAAAAGAGGACACATTTTGCCCATTAAATTGCTTGAGCTCATGCCCAACTACTTCTAAGGCCTTAATGGCAGCAGCATCAATCCGTTCTTCTTCTTGTCTCCCTTGTTGTTGCAATTGCAACTGCTGCTGAAATTGCAGCTGTTGTTGTTGGCTCTCTTGCATTAGACGAACCAACTATTGCAAAGCATCTCCTCCCGAGCTTGATGATTCTCCCATTGGACTTCTTCTTCTGTAGCGGACCTTCACGTCGGGTTCACCACTGTCGTCGTGTTAAGAGTTGAAGGTCTACCACCGGGGCTTTTAGTGCAGAAGAAGAGTTTGGGATTCAAGATTCAGAAATGAAAAATGGATTGGGTTTTAATAAGATTCGTGGTTTAGAAAGAATTTAGGTACGGAAGAGGAATTCAAGCCTTCTCACTTTGTACTTAGCATACATGAACAGAAGGAATAAGTCTAACTTTATTACATCAAATGCTTCAGGATGCATACATCATTTCATAAAGGATATTTTCAGATTTCTAATTCATTTATGAATGTCAAATGCAAGCTCTAATGGCATTTATTTCATATACATAAATGGATTTCAATCCTTTGGGTCAAGTATATTGTTGATAGAATCAAATGCATCCAAGATTTGGGCCAAAGATACATGAAATGAATGGGAAAAGAATAATTTTAGCTTCAGCCCTGTTTTAAAACAGAAAATTTCAGCCCATACACAAATTCAAAATGAGTGCATAAACTCAAGAAGCAGCACTTTTGATCATCTATGAACAATGTCCTGAAGAAAAGAGGTCATTGTTCTCTATTACAATCATAAAAAACCCATGTTTGCTCATAAAAATAGATCAAAATAGTGGGCTGCCCTGTTTATGACTGGTTATTTCAGCCCATAACAGTCCATAAGTCTTCAATATCCTCCCCCTTTGCTTGCCCCAAAGTCACTCAAGTACTTTGGGCACAAGTTGGGCTTCATTGGACCAAGAATAAGGTAGAGAAGATGAGAGAAGTCATGCATAAGAGCAGGCTGAATCCTCTTCTCTCAGATTTCTGCTCTTTTATAGACAGTTTTAGCATGCATTTTCGTCAGACCAAAGAGGCAGAGAAGTGGAGCTCTCACCAAGTTTACATCTTCAGTAGTTGGACCAGTTAATCTTCAGTTTGCATGCTCCATTCTATGCATCTCAGCTCCAGCTTTCTTCCAGTTTCCCTCAGACAGAGCAGCCCGCATTTTGCGCCGAAAAACGTGGGCTGCTCTCTGCTCTAACCCTGGTCACTTTTTGACCAGCCTAGGTCACTTGTTGGTCACCTAAGTTAGTTACTTTTGGTCCCATGTGGACCTAGTGGACTTTTGACAGTTTTTGGCAACATTTTTGGGTTTTGTCCATATTTTTGTACCTGAATTAATGTGATTTATCTAGCAGACTGTCAATTACTTCCAGATGTCCAAGTTATAGGTTCCCATATACTTATTTTTCATAAATGTACATGGTATATCTGCAAATTATATGCTAAATACAAAAGAACTTGTATAAATAAGATAGATATTGGATAATAATGCCTGAATTTTGTATGTAAATATCTCATACAACTTCCAGTGAAACTCTTCTGTGTTTATAAGAATCCCATGATTTATATCATGGACAGTAAACTCTTTGACAGTGTGAGGCGGCGAGGGCACAACTCGAGGCCAGAGTGGTCCATCATCTTGGAAGTGGCGGCCACAGGACATATTTGGAGGACTTTGTAAGTTTTTCTTTTCTTTTGCTTGTTTGTTTTTTTGAAATATTCTTTGTACTGACAATCATGTTTTTAACAGTTAGCATTTTGTTTTCTTTGCAGCACTCCATTACAAATCGCGATCTGATAGGCCTTGAGACTCGATATGCAGAGAGGCACGGTCTCAATGCATTAATCGACCGATTGTATAGACGCGGCAGCCCTGTAAGTCACTCATCTTTCTTGTCCGTAGTTACCATGAGATATTTGAATGCATTATTGTATGGTGGATTGATGTGTTGTTTCTTTTTCTGCAGAGTCCGTTTGATGCTCCTTTGTGGCGGGACGAGCTTTCGGGGGACGAGGATTTGTAGCTCGTCCTTGGATCCTTGGAGCTCAAACACCTTTATTTTTTAATCACCTGATCTATGTAAACATTTTCTATGTATTAGTGATATCATGTCATGATTGTACCAATCACTTTTTATGCGATCATGCATTTATTTCATGTATCAGTTTTATGATTTCAGTATACATTCTTTTTGTTTGCAAGCGCTTTGTATACAATAGTGCAGAAACTATTTTGTATGGCTCTCCACAAATTTTTTTTTATCCTTGTTACCATCGATATTAGCGTCGCAAATTTTACTGCTCGTGTCACTATTGCCATCGCTATGCGCGTCACAAAACATCTCTATCAGCGTCGCTATTGGCGTGGCAATCAGTGTCGCATTTAATAACGATGCTTTTTGCGACGTTATTAATAACGATGCTTTTTGCGATGACGGGGGTAAATTTTGTTGTTTGTATTTTCGTCGCTTTAAACGTCGGTATAAGGTCTATATCTTGTAGTGAGATGGCAGACTCAGACACAAAGAGATGAGTATCCCTCATCTGAGTATTAGTTTGGACTGTTAGAAAGCCCACTTAGATGGCCAAATCTAGGACTCAAAGAGGCAAACCTACTGCTGGGATGGGTTTTACAGAAAGCAATTTTTGATAATTTTGACAAGTCCATGACCTACTATGGCCAACATCTAGCTACCCAGCAATCCAGGTTGAGACTCAGACTTGCAGATGAGACCATAGAACTAATTGTCACTAAAACTTTAACCTAATAGTCTAGAAGTGACTGAAATTACCAACCACTAGCCACTTATCTCTTAGTAGAGACTCAATTTGACTACCTAGGTTGATCACCTATCAAGCCACCTAACAAAACCCATAAGGGATCCAAAATCGAGTGTTAGGAGTAATCACAATTCATGCGAAAGAGCTACAATTGCATGAAACTAATTAGTTAAAGTGTGGATGTGATTGATTTCATCAAAGGTTGTACTGTGCATCATAGATACTTAAGTGGATCCAATAACTCAAAGTCAACCATCCCTAGGATGGACATCCATCCTACATGGATACCTAGGCCATCTGGACCTATCATGACCCATCCATTGAGTGACACTCTGATACATTATGTAGAGGAGCCAAACAAGGACGAAGCATATGTGAACCCTTGCATCTTGTATGACAAAGAGGATAACCCCATCTTGATGGATTTGTAGATAGGTGACAATGATGGCATTAGGTATGGGAAGAGATAGAGGTCTAGGAGGATAGAACTAAGAACCTATTATGTGCTAGACTTGCAGTCACCCAAGGCATATCTCATCTCACTGACCCAAAAGTAAGCAAGCCAATCGAGAAAAAGTCAAGCTCAGATGTCTAGAGTGTGGGATATACACTTATATGTCAAGTGCCCTAGGAAGAAAACCCCCACTAATTTTGTAATCATGCCATCGATACCATTGTGGCTATTTGGGGTCGAGAAACATAATGGTATGGCCACCCTGATTCCATTGAACGCCATGACCCAAGCACAAATGAAGTAGGGTGATATCTCATTACTCGAACTTAGCAATTTTGACGCAACTTCAATAGGGAAGAAGACTGTAGGAGACAGAGAAAGAGGGATGAGATGAAGGTAACGCTCAAGATAGATAGTGCAATCACACTACCCAAGGGGAAGTAAGTCATGGATGTAGAAGAGAAAACATTTGCTCCTAAGATGATAGAAAAGGAGAGTACCAAGATTGGGGAGTATCCCAACCCATGGCACTAATTGGAAGTAGTAGATATGGTCCAAGGAGTGGATGAGAGAAGCCCAAGAGCACCTCAAAGATGTTTAACCTATCATAGAAGATGAGATCAATGAGCTATCTAGTGTGAGCACACCACTCTTGCCTGTGAACACATTAGGAGATGCTACAAGGAAGAGAATTGTAGATATAGGAGTGGGAGTAAACATGCTCAATGATACACTCCTTCAAGCATGGGTTAGTCCATTTGTGGAGATATCTAGGTTTAACATCAATTGGCCAACAAAATGAAGATCAAACCATTTGGAGTACTAAAATACTAGCCTCTTAAGATAGTAGGATTCCAGTTCTCAATGAACTTTATAGTCATGAAGAGAGTGGACTACACCATCTTGCTAGGCCAACCCTAGATGCAAAATGCACCAGTGATAGAAGACTAGGATGATGGTCTAATATTCTTAGTCAATAGACCAAAAGCTACAAAAGTCAAGATGGACACTTGAAAAACCACATGGGTTGACCTAGATGCCCGAGGGGTCCACTAGGATTTATCGTATGGTACCACGTGAGTGTAAGGGAGGGGGGTTATTTAAGGGAAGGAAGGTACATTTTATAAGGTAAGGTCCCATAAATAGGGGGTAGATAAGGGGTATTTTCATATATTTCTTGCATGCAGGTGACATCTCCTTATTACTACTAGTGAATCCCCCGTGCCTAGATGCCATCTCCACTATATTCAAAGAGGACTCACAAGTCTGCACTTCCCACAAACCGCTAACAAAATATATCCCTTACCACCGAGTATGAGTGGGATTGGATGCATGTGATAGCCACCATCAATCTTCAATTCTCAGATGAAGAGGAGGATTATAAGCAGACTGCCTCGATAGCCATTGAGTCCCAAAAAGTCACACCATCTCAAATACCAAAGAGTAGGATCCCACCATCAATACCACTCTGCATGATGGCTAGGAGCTCTAGCAGTCAAACAACACTTGTTCCCTTCCATGTCTCATCTAAGAGACTCAAACTCCAAGGGATTCTTGAATATTTGAGTAGAGAGGTGGCTGGTAACCCAGCTGCCAATCTCAAACCCCTCAATGACCTCATGGATGAGCCGAATTGGCAATGGACCAAAGTGCACAACTTGATAGTATTGTACAATTGGGTGCTAGTCATGGACAAAAAGAAGGCTGGGAGCAAAATCCTAAGAGATGAGTAGTAGTTAGAATATGATGATTTGGACGAGGAGTATGGAGAAGAGGCCGATACAATAGATTATGCTATGGATGGTCGAGTGATCAAATATATACGAGTAGACTCCAAGCCACAAAAGCCCACATCTTTAGGATTAAAAGAGAATTTGTCAGGACAGAATGCGACCATACTTGGTTGAAATATCTAGGCATAACGGACTATGAGCAAGCTGGATTAGTTCAAACCAAGTACCACACCACTCTTTAGAATTGAATCGGTCTTAGAGCTACAATGAAGAGGGACAACTATCCACTACCCTACATGGAACACATGCTCAAAAGAATAGCGGGGAAGGAAGCCTACTGTTTTCTGGAGGACAGCTTCTGAGGTTGCATCCAGGTGTAGGTACACCCTAATGATAGACATAAGATAGCATTTGCAACCGAATGGGACCTATTTGCCTACATAATCATGCCATTTGGGCTAATGAATGTGCCAACTACCTTTCAGTACCTCATGCATACCATCTTCAAATACATGCTTAGGCAAGAATTAGAGGTATTAATTGACAATCTATGTGTCCACTCCAGTTGGAGGGAACATCTTGATAAACTTTGCTAGTCTTTGAGCAGTGTAGACTATATAATCTCTCCTTGCATCTTGTGAAGTGCCAATTTTGGCTAAAATATGGCTATATCTTAGGGCGCATCATGCCTAAGAATGGCATTACCACCAACGTCTCCAAATATTCAAGGTCATTGTCGATTTTCCACTACCCACAAACTACAAGGGAGTTCAGTGCTTTCTAGGATACACAAGGTACTAGCGGTGATTTGTTCTAAACTATGCAATGATTGCTAGACCCTTTTACAAAATTTTTATTGTATTTGAGTGAATCAAGGAATGTCAATGTGCTTACAAGGACATAAAGAGAGCTCCTACGATTGCACCAATCTTACCAACCCCAGATTGGAGCATAACTTTCCACGTGCACATTGATACATCAAAGTTTGCTGCGGGACCTATTTTGTGCCAACCTAGTGAGCATAATCTCAATTATCCTATGAGCTTTACTAGTAGACAATTCATAGATTTGGAGATGAATTACTCTGTGATGATGGAGAGGGAAGGCCTAGCCATGGTGGTCACCATGAAGAAGTTATATCATTATATTCTAGCTACACCCTTTACCTTCTTCATTGACCATCATACTTTACTTTATTTAGTAAACAAACCTTGCACTACATTATGCATAGCTAGATGGTTATTTCTGCTTCTAGAGTTTGACTTTTTCGTGATTGTACACAAAGGTAGACACCACTACATAACAAACCATATGTTCCACATACCCACAGGAGAAGCTACTGATGAGGGCATCATATACAGCCTACTAGATACCTAAAAGGGAGAGAAGGATCGAAGCTTGGACTCGAGAGCTATGGCGGGAGAGCAAGAGCAAGAAAAAGAGAGACAAGAAATGGGAACTCCAATAGTCACAATGTGTGACCGGGCCTTCCTTTATTCAAATTGTCACTAAAATAATAAAGAATAAAGTGATGGTGATGGGCGCCTGCCACCTGTAGTGTGCAATGGTGGTGACTATCAGTGTAGTAATACACGGGCGGGTAGGAAAAGGCGCCTTTATCCCTAACAACCTCCTAGTTAAAGGCGAACGTGCCCTAGTGAGGAGTGAAAAGCAAAAAGAAAAAGACAGTACAACATGTACACATGTACAACATGATGAGGAAAGACATCATCTCATCCCACGCCCATCAACCTCCTAAGGAAGGCAAAGTGCTCTGTAGAGAGGCTTTTTGTGAGCAGATCTGCAGGATTCTAGTCAGTCGAGATCTTGACAAGATCAACAGACTTGTCCTGAACAACCCCACGTATGAAGTGATACCTCACCTCAATGTATTTCATCTTCGCATGGAAGCATGGATTCTTGGCTAACTGAATAGCACTCATAGAATCTGAATGCTGTGTAGGGATAGCATCAATACCAAGGTCAGCAACCAAATGACCCAACCAAATGGCCTCCTTGCAAGCCTCAGTGGTGGCTGCAACATACTCGGCCTCTGTAGTAGAAAGGGGCTGCATTTCTGCGCCCTAGACATCCAAGAAACAGCACCTCCATCATATGTGAATACATAGCCAAAAGTGGACTTCCTACTATCTGCATGTCCTGCATAATCAGAGTCAGTGTACCCCACGACTCTTGTATCCTGGCTGCCATAGCATATGCACATATCTGCAATGCCCTTCAAGTACCTCATGATACCCTTCACAACATCCCAATGCTTCTTGCCAGGTATAGCCATATAGCATGCCACAACACCAACTGCAAAGGCAATATTTGGATGAGTGGCTATCATGGCATACATAAGACTGCCCACTACGGATGCATAGGGAATCTTGGCCATCTCGGCCCTCTACTCATCTGTCTGCGGACAATCAGCCTGTGATACCTTCACATAAGAAGGCAATGGACAGCCCATTGGCTTTACGTCGTGCATGCGGAAGCGCTCAAGGACTTTATGAATGTACTTCCTCTGTGACAAGTAGAGGAGTCCCTGATGCCTATCGCGTCTAATGCGCATACCAAGTATGTGATTGGCCTGTCCCAGATCTTTCATCTCAAAGCTCTTCTTGAGCTGAGACTTAAGAGCATCTAGCTCATCATGAGCTTTCCCTGCCTATCAGCATATCATCCACATAGAGGACCAAAATCAATAAAGAACCATCACAGGCTTTCTTCATGTAAAGACACGAATCCATAGCACTCCTATTGTAGCCTTGTGACTGCATAAAGGCATCAAACTTATGATACCACTCCCTAGGTGTCTGTTCCAAGCCTTAAAGACTTTTCTTCAATTTTCACACTAGGTGCTCCCTGCCAGGTTCTGCAAAGCCCTTAGGCTGCTCCATATAAATCTCATCATGCAAATCCCCATATAAGAAAGCCGTCTTAACATCCATCTGGTATAAATCCAAGTCAAACTGAGCAACCAAAGCCAAGACTAAGCGCAAGGTGGTCATCTTAACCATAGGAGAAAAGACCTCATCAAAGTCCACACCATGCTCCTGCTTAAAACCCTTTGCTACCAATCTAGCCTTGTATGCCGGCTTGGGGTGTCCAGGGGTACTTTTTAGCTTGTACACCCACTTGCATGGCAAAGCCTTCTTGCCCGTAGGCAAGGAAACCAAATCCCAAGTGTCATTCTTATGCAGGGAGTTTATCTCAGACTGCATAGCCCTCTCCCAGGAGTGATTGTCATCCCTACACATAGCCTCATCATAAGTGAAAGGCTCTCCTGCATCATCTGTAACCAATACATAATGCATCGAGGATTGAAATCTATCAGGTGGACGTCTATCTCTAGTAGACCATCTCACGATAGGCTCTACTGCCTGCCCAGCTGCCTATCCAACGCCCTGACCATGAGCATCTGCTGTAGTTGTAGATTGTCCAACTGGCTGTGCGAGAGCTCTTAGCTCCTCCTGAAATATGACCCTACGGATCTCAACAACTCTCTCAGGCTGCCCATGCATCTTGTCTTCATGGAAGACTACATCATGACTGTAGATGACTTTCCACACCTGCGGACCCCAAAGACAGTATACTACCCATCTCACCTGCATCCCCATAACCAAGGAAAATGCATTTGACACTCTTAGGATCCAGCTTACTTCTCTTGTCCCTGGGCACATGGCAAAATACCTCACATCCAAAGACACGGACATGCGCATAAGAGGGAGGTTTTCCGGTCCATACTCCTTTGCAACCTAGAAATCCAAACCACTAGAGGGTGATCTATTTATGACATGCATAGCTGTACTAACTGTCTCAGCCCAAAAGCTCTGTGGTAGGCCTGTGTGGCTAAGCATACTACACACACGCTCCTAGATGGTTCTATTCATCCGCTCAGCCAAACCATTCTGGGGGGGGTGTAGGGGGTGGTCAACTGACACCTCATTACATAACTGCTCAAAAGCACGTGAGACATACTCACCCCCTGTCTATAGGCATTTTAGCCTATACCCAGACTGGTTCTCAACCAATGCAAGCCATCTCTGAAACACAGCCAAGAGATCGGATTTCAGCCTAATGGGATAAGCCCAAACTTTTCGTGAAAAATCATCTATGAATGTAACAAAATACTTTGCACCACCCATAGATTAACAAGGCATGGGCTCACAGACATCCGAATGTACCAATTCCAAGGGCTCAGTCATGCTGGCCTACCAGACTTCTTATTCGTAGACCTAGTCTGCATGCTATAAAGACAATGCTCACATGAATCAAAACATGTATAATCAAGGGGTGGTAAGTATTGCAAACTAAAAAGCATTTTTATTCCCTTCAAAGACATATGGCCCAAACGGGCATGCCAAAGAGACACATGTGGGATAGAATCCACAGACAAAACATGATCAAGGGAAGAACCTAACAAATCAAGAGATAGAGCCAGCCAGCCTTGGCACCTCTCGCAATCACAAGTGTGCCACGAGTGATCTTCCATGTAGAGCCTCCAAAACATACATGATATCCTGCGTCATCAAGTTGTCTAGCTAACATGAGAGTGTGTGTCAAATTAGGTACATGACGTACATCCTGCATAACAAAACTGCTGCCAGAAGGAAACTACAGCCTAACATCACCAATGCCCACAATATCAAGAGAGCTGTCATCACCCAAGCACACAGAACCTGAAACAGTACGATATGAATGAAACCACTCTCGGTAAGGTGTTACATGAAAGGACGCACTTGAGTCCAAGAGCCAACACTGTGCATACATAAAGTGTATCTCTATCATCTGCGAAGCACTTGAAGAAGCTACTAGGATATAATCATCAGCATCAATATCCTCAGGTTGCATAACATTGATTTCTTCAATTTAACACTGGACTTTGCAGGCACTATGCTGTGATTAGAAGACTTATCCTGCACTTTGTCTTTCCCCTTATCTTTGCGTAGTTCATGGCATTGTGGCCTAATATGGCCCTTTTTCCCACAATGGTGACAAGTAACATCTGCATTCCTGCCACAGGATTTGCTACATGACTTCCCACGAGACTTGGACCGAGATTTCTGAGAATCCCATCCACGGCCACTACCACTGCCATGCTTTCCATATCCATCATTCCTGCCTCTAACTTTCATAGCATGCAACACACGAGAGACATACAAATTCTTACGGTTAACCTCTTCCTGTAGAAGAGCACTCTCAACATCATATAATTTCAAGCTAGCAGTAGAGGCACATAATGCAGTGTGGAGGAATACATCCCATGACTCATTAAGAGTACCAAGCAAGAAAGAGGAGTGACAAGAAATGGGAACTCCAACAGTCACAATGTGTGATCGGGCCTTCCTTTATTCAAACTGTCACTAAAAGAATAAAGAATAAAGTGACGGTGATGGGCGTCCACCACCTGCAGTGTGTAGTGGCAGTGACTACCGGTGTAATACACGGGCGGCTAGGCAGAGGCGCCTTTACCCCCAATCTTCCTCAAATACATTGTAGTGAACCTTTTCTGTGAGAGATAAGACAATAGTAGACTTGCATAACTCATCAAGCTCAGGCTATTCTTCAACAGCATAGTTGCAGGCGGATGCCCGCTTAACCTCGAAGGTTTGATATGCAATTTTTGCACTAACACTTGCCAAATCTGGCTCTTCCAATAAGAGTAACTCATACCATCAAGCTTAGTGATGTTGAAAATAGCATGATCAGTGGACGAACTCACCATAATGCAGGCTGGGAGACTGTAGACAATTCAAAACTGCTTGTTGTTTATTGCAAAAAATGACCAAAAAATCACCAAAATCGAGGGAAAATGGCGAGAAAAGTGGAATCAAAGCTGTTTCCCACCAAGTACTGGTGAAAGTACATCATTTCAAAATATTTTAGCATGAAAAATCCATGTCAGTCTCCATACATATATGCTTGCTGTAATAAATTACAGATTTCAATAAATGAGAGCTAACAGTGCCAAAATCGGATCCCAAGTCAATCAGATATTGCCAAGACCAAATCCGGCATCATGCGGGCATAACATAGGCATGTGACAGTCGATAAGCATGAATCCAACACCCAAACATGTCATACAAACATCTGCCAGTGAGTAGGCACACCCCCTAGTCAACAGGGCAAAGTGTTCCTGCCACTACCAAAATTTGACACAAGTAGGTGTCAGCTCACAAAGATACGGATCCAAATCTGAGACTCAGCTCATAAGCATACAATGAACCAAGACATATAATGTATCATCCCAAAGGGTAAGAAATCCCAAAGTCTCAAGTGTTTGTAACTGCTCAATAGCTTATAACTGCTCAATGCATAAAAGCACCACCTGCTCAATGTCTGATAAGCATTCAAGAATTCTCCTACTAGCACAAAATCCGTATATATGAGCTCAAGAGCTCAAACCAAGGCAAGACACAGTGCCAATGACATAAGTCCAAGACAATACATCAATAGTACATCCCGAACATGTAGGCGGTAGAGCATCCGTATGTAGCATCCATAAGCATGTAAGACATCAAGTACATCCAAATCCAAGCTCTGACAAGCCAAGTAACATATGAGCACTCAAGCGCAACGTATGCATAGGGTAATCAACCGGGACATGAGCATCAAGCCGTAGGCAACGGGTATGTATAAACCCAAGGAGCATCACTGTCAAAGCATATACCACTGTCAAGCATGAACCATGTCAATGAGTGCATAATGTCAAAGCTCTTCCAAAAGCATCCAGAATGAAATCCAAGCTCGAAGTCGTACCCCGAAGATCAATACTTCATGGCATATATCCGAGACATAGGCCGGAACCAATAGGCATAACCCAAGGCATGTGTAATAGCTTCAACCCGCTTTTATTACAGCATGAAATGACTATAAAAACTGAGAAATTTCAGTCCCAAATCAGTGCCAAAATGATGGCATAACATGTGCAATCCATCCCCAAGTCGATCGGCATCCAAAAGGCATCAAACCGGTTGACTATGTATGCCTAGACAAGCATAGCATTTACTGTTAATGTAGCATCAGCATAACATGACTGTGAACTGCTGTAAATAGTCCCAATAGTGTTTGAATCAGCCCCAAATCAATGTCCAATGCTCAAGCCTTCAAGACCAAGCCATATACCATGTCAAGAGTGCATTATGAAGCCCAAACATCATGCCAATGACCACTAGGAAGTAGGGGCTGCTTTGGTGTTGTACACAGGCTACAGGAAAATGGCACAAACTGTCCATGTGGCTGAAGTTTGAGGTGTTGGGGGGGGCAAGAGAAGTGGCCAATGGTGGCCCACAATGAGCCCCAACAAGTCTTGTTCAAAGGCAAGTGAGATATAAAGGAAGGGAGCTTCAATGGTGGCTACCCCAATCTTGTTTACAGCCTGTGAGACCTGAGAACTGAAGTAAACCTTAAAGAAAATGATCAAATACCTTTGCTTGAATGCCCTCAGGGTGCCTCAATAGGCCAGGAAGAAGCTCGGGAAGTCAGGGGGAGTGAAGGGAGCTCGAAGGAGTCAGATATGGCTGCCAGGAAGGAGATCCAATGCGAGTAGGGAGTTGATGGGAAGCTAAGAATGCAACGAACCAAGCTCAAGAGTCGGGAAGCCGAGCTCTGATACTAGGTTGAAAGGGAGAGAAGGATCGAAGCTTGGAGTCGAGAGCTATGGCGGGAGAGCAAGAGCAAGAAAGTGAGAGACAAGAAATGGGAACTCCAACAGTCACAATGTGTGACTGGGCCTTCCTTTATTCAAACTGTCACTAAAAGAATAAAGAATATAAGTGACGGTGACGGGCGCCCACCACCTACAGTGTGCAATGGTGGTGACTGTTAGTGTAGTAATACACGGGCGGCTAGGAAGAGGCGCCTTTACCCCCAACAATACCCATCTTTTTAGCATGACTAGTGATGAGAGATACTTGTTCAGAGCTAATTTAATACCAGAGTGGGCAGATGACATAGTCCAAATCCTAAAGCATGGATTGTGTGAGAGACCCATAGACAAGGCTAGGCTAAAGTGTCTTATCCTCAAGGTCCAACCCTATCAGTTAATAGCTAGACAACTCTATAGACTAGGACATGATGGGTTATTATGAAGATGCTTGTGAGCATGAGATGCATGACGTACTTGCTAAGATGCATGGCAGAATTGCTACAAGACACTTTAACAAAAATATTATAGCATGCAAGGTGCTACAATCTCCAATGTGTTCACCCACCATATTCTGCAATGTAGCTAAGTTTGCAAGTCATTGGGATGAGTGCAAGAGAATCAAACTCTCCATCTGGAAGGATAAGATGGGAGTTGACCCCGGTAGTAGCACCACAACCCTTTGAAAAGTGGAAATTTGATTTCATTGGGTTGATTAGTCACACAAGCAAAGTATATAATTGTGGCTACACATTATCTCACGAAATGGGCTAAATCCTGGTCCACTACAAAGAATGATGCTAAAATACTGGCTATGTTCCTTTGGGAGTAGGTGATCTCATGATTTGGCTTCCCCATTGAACTAGTTAGTGACGAAGGCACACACTTTATTAATGAAGTGATTATCCATTTTCTTATCCATCTTCTCACCATATTACCCTTAGGCTAAGGGTGTGGGGGAATCTACGATTAAGATCCTAATGAATGTCCTAACTAAGGTGGTCTCCACATCATGCACTAACTAGGACAACAAGCTCATGGCAGTGTTATGGGCCCATAGGAGAGCTTACAAGATCGCCATACGGAAAACACCATTCAAGCTAACCTATGGGACCGAAGCAATCCTACTAGTGGAGTTCTTTGTCCCAAGCTTCAGAGTAGCAGTATAAGAGAGATGGAAAGGAAGAATGGAAAAAATTCGTGGAGGAGTTAGAACAGCTCTCTAAAACTCAACTTCTTGCAACTCATCCACTAATCTACGAAAAGCTGAGGCACAAGAGCTCATTTGACAAGCATGCCAAACAATGCAACTTCTAGCAATAGGGCAACCTAGTACTTGTGTACTCCATGAAGGCCCATAAGCAAAATATTAATTTTAGAGTCTTGGGACCTTTCAAGGTTTGCAACATTAGTTGAACCGGCAATGTAGAGCTTGAGAATCTAAAGGGGGAGAGCATAGGCTTCTTTAATGGCAGTCGCTACAAAAAGTACTACCCCCTAATGCACCCACTACATGAGCCTCCAATGCTAGACATGCCTATAAATGTAAGAGTAGCAACCATCACTAAGATATATGGATGAGGACAAAAAATTAGTGGCACCCACATACTTGCACATATTGGTCATTACCCCTACAAAGCATGTGCCTTTGATGCACTCCTTAATGCGGGAGTTGACTACAATATCCTTACACATGATCATTGGACCCTCATTGGTCAGCCCTAATTTGCAATCTACTAACCCAAACTCAGTCTGTTTGGGAGAAAATATTATTCACTGGGCTGGGAAAATGCAAGGTAGCGATCTCTATTGAGACTGAATGACTACCAATAATCTTCTATGTGATGCCTAACACCAAGGCTACTAGTAAGGGGTCGCTTCTAGGATGTGCATTTAATAAACAAGCACACTTCCATGTCAACTATGATTCATAGCATATTCACCCTTACCATTGGTGATGGTCGGATAAGTGACAACTTTCAGCAAGGGCAGTGCGGCTCCATCTAAAACCATAGCACCATTGGTAGAGCAACTTAGGGCTAAAAGCCTAAGGAGAGGGGTTGTGACTTATCCCACCCCATTGCAATGCACCAGGATTTGCAACCACCATCGCATGCACCCAAAATCACTAAGCAGTAGCTCAAATGGATTCCAAAAGGAAAATCCCAACCGCTTAGAAGCTAATTTGCACGAACTCATAATCCCAAAACCTCACGCCCTAGGCCTATGAGACACACATGGCACTACAAGAATCTTGAGTAAGTTACGAATGCATATATGTATGCATCATGTGGATTCAAAATAAGATACTTTTAAAATACAATTTTTTTACATAGAGAAGGGTGTAATATAAGGAGGTTATTTACAGATTGAATAGAAAAGGGTTATATTTTATTTACAAAAAATTCATGGATAAGGATATTTATAAATAGGCCTTGAACCGACGTGATGTAGAGGATATATATATATATAGTAACTTCCCCAAGACAAGAATCCACGAATGGTCAAGCCATGACGAGTATGCAAAGACCTATTGCTTTCTCAAGACTACTACGAAGGCAACACTAAGATTTGGTTATCCAGGACCACAAGTGGTACACATGTCCCTCAACTCTACCACCTTCCAATCCATCTTCACAAGACTATAAGCCAACTAGGTATGACAAATGAAATGACCCAAAAGGAACCAAACCCATCGAGTCATAGTAGGTCTATTAACAAAAACCATAGTCCACTGCATCCGAACCAACTCAAACTGACACATCTACTATTTCAACTACTTCACAAGCAAAGAGCAACACGTCAACCAAGCCGCAAGACTAGTCCATTGCACAACACCCCACTAAACAGGTCATGAGGTAGGCCTCAATAGCTAAGCTTTCCAGTCCAACCAAGCCCCACACCTCATGCCGGCCTTAGACCGTCCTATAAGTAGAGATCTATCCTTACTTTGGCGTCAGACCTAGCCATTATGAGGGACAACTTGGTCACTTGCATCAGAAACTTGGATGCTACCTTCACTACATTTGCTAAAAGCTACAAATGGTTGGATTTCAGTCTTCTCGATGAGCCATTGGCAATGGCAATACATTCCCTCCCTTTGGAGGAATACAAATTCATGTTTGTCAAGATCCTTGAGGTGATTGAGCACTTGATTGCCAATGAGATTTCTTGAGAGCAAGCTCTCAAATATTAGTGTCATGTCTCTATGCAGACATAGTGAAAAACCTTGAAATGCATTATCATCTGGCTTTCTTATTGATGTGAGTCAATTCCATATTAGTCATTAGTGTCAATTTCCATAGTATAGATGGTTCAAAAATATGGGATTTTTGAATAATATTAGTATATTTTTGATATTTTGAATATTATTTCTTGTAAATATCCTAAAAAGGTATATAAAAATTCTAGAATAGGGTGGCATCCAAAAAGCAAGTTACTTTTCATCCAGTTTGTGCAATCTCATGCAAAAAGAAGGTACTTTGGAATTCTCACAATGTGCTATCGCAGTTTTTAGGTAGTAAACAACACTCTCAACAATAAGAAGAAGAAGAAAAAGTGATCCAATACAATTTTGATAAAGTGTCCTCAGGTTTCACCCCCTTTCAAAGCTAACTGAACCATCAAATGTGGTTGTAACGTGTCCACTTGTTCGCTGATAGCACACGTCTTAGTAGCCCATCAGGCAGAGAGTCTAGAAAGCGCTGCCCACCGGCACTCCCATGGAATGTCACGGGGTTTGCAATTTAGGTCTTTTTGAGTCTGCCACGAAGCGGAAGCATTTTTCATTCCCACTTAGGACCGACCTGAATCAAGGTTTCCTAGTGGTCAAATTCCTAGAACAACAGCTAGCGTCAAACCCCAAGCAAACTTCTTTACGCAAAAACGTCAGGGTCGAAATGGATTCATGCTGCACTTGGTTCAAGGAGAATGGGAAACGAGATGGATACAAAGCTCGACCTCTCTGTCCATAAGGCATAGTCCCATTCCGTTCCCCTAAAACAGCATAAATCGGGATTCTAGTAGCCTAGACTCTAGGTCAATGTTCCTTGCTATTCATTTCCTTCGAGAAAAGTTCCATGCTGTCGATTTCGTTTGAGAAAAGTTCCTAGCCAATCGGGGCCACCCATCCGTAGGACGGACTCATGGCCACATCCACTGCACTTTCCTCAGGGTTGCTTTAGTTGTCTAATTACCTACCACATTTAGTTGGACACGCAAAAACAGCTTTCTTAATTAGCCAATTAGTCACCTGTTTCTTCACGTAATCTTAGCACTGACATAGAAAAACAATGTCAAACAAGTTCCTTTACAACAATTGATCTTATTTATCTTTGGACTACATCATATAATCCAGCCCGTAAGCTAATCCATAATCCGCCCGAAGAGAATCCAGCAATCCACAGGGATTACTAATCCAAGATTCCGCCCATACACTAGTATGCAGGCCTCGAGATCCAATCCCGAGTCACATCGGCCTCTTGTCCAGGGCTTGGAAGGCAAGGGATTTATGGCCAGATCCCTCTCTGACACCCAAGCATCCTCCTTCTCCAAGTAGCGCCCAACGGAGAGACCTCTCGCGGCGGCTTCGGTCCACCTTCCCGGCGCGGCTAACAATCCCCTTGGTTAGGGTCAGGCAGATAGTCGGGAGTAACTGATGCTGCCTCTCCCTCCAAGCCTTCAACCTAAAGCATTATTTATTTTTTCATCTTTAGTTCCTTGAGCAAAGCAATACAAACAGTGCTCCTAAACTATACAAACACAATCAAACCAGTGGTCGTTTACTTGGCCAACTACTAAGGAGTGAATCCTTCTCTCCGAATGTGTCCAACATCCGATCCGGGATCAATTGCAACTTGGCAAGATCCTCAAGGGTTTGTTTGTTTACCCTTTCTTCCTTGGGTTAGGGTCATACTTTGTCAACCCAAATTAACCAATACCTTAGGTTTCTTAAGTTAAGATAGTAAATCCTGGCAACTTTGTCGCTCTAACTTGATTTGTTAATTGCTCGTTACCCTAACTTGGCAACTCAATAGTAGGATTACTCATCCTCTTGCAATTTAGACTTGCCCTAGAACCTGCCAACCTTATTCCAAGGAGGGCCAAATCTATCCTGTGATAAAACCACAAAGCCATGCGACGTTACAACTTGTTGCACAAGTGTCACACCTAACTCATGGGATCATTTCACCCATCAACGGCATTTCTTGGTCAAGAAATATGTTTAGTTAAGGCATAGGGTTTGCGATGTCTTCTTACCTGTCAAGAATCGCGTGGTGGGGGGAGTTGCTCAAGATGCTGCGCCGAACACACACAAAATGCATAAGAATAAGCTCACTCAAGAGACAAGAAGAGAGATGGAGGCCAAAACGTTTTCTTGCTGATTTCTTCTTCTTCTTCCACACCCTTTACAATGTGCACAAAGTATAGATAAGATACAACATAAAAGGAAAGTGGCCTACTAAGTCAAACAATGAATAACCGACTACACTAGTCGACTGGCGCTATAACTATGCCAGCTGTAAATAGGTGTAACGACCTGAATATAATAAGTAATGAGTCAGTGGCCATGTGAGATGCATAATGACCACCGACATGCTAAGTGTAGATGTGTGGATCCATCTAACCAGGCGGTCCATCATCAATGTCTGCATGTGTTGAGCTTGTCATCTCAACACTCCCCCTCAAGCTCAACTGCATCTCTGCAACTCCAAGTAAGCTTCGAAACTTTTGAAGCTTCTTTGTACCCAATGCCTTCGTGAAGATGTCAGCTATCTGATCCTGTGTGCTGACATACACCAAGTCAATCTCACCTGCTAGTACCTTCTCTCTCACAAAGTGGTAGTGTACCTCAATATGTTTTGTCCTGGCATGGAACACAGGGTTCCTAGCCAACTGTATACTGCTCATGTTGTCACAATAAATGACAACTGGACCTTCCACCTGCACATCCAAATCAGCCAATAGCTTTTGCAGCCATACTACCTCACATGCTGCAACAGCAACACCTCTATACTCAGCCTCTGTACTCGACAAAGCAACTGTAGATTGCTTTTTGCTGCTCCATGCAACTGCTGCACTACCAAGAGAGAACATGTATCCACTGGTAGATCTTCTATCAGACATACTACCATCCCAATCTGCATCTGTGTATCCAAATACCTGTACATCTGTACCTACCTCATAGAAAAGTCCATAATGTAATGTGGACTTTACATATCTCAATATGCGTCTGATTGCATCCAAATGTGGCTTTCTAGGTACTTGCATAAACTGACTCACGAGACCAATAGCGTAGCTCAAGTCTGGCCTTGTAATGGTCATGTAGATCAAACTCCCCACTATCCTCCTGAACATAGTAGGGTCTTCTATCTCATCCCCAACATCAGCACTCAGCTTTACATTCTACTCCAACGGGACTGAAAGTGGTTTGCATGCAGTCATACCATACTTGGACAGCATATCCAAGCCATACTGTCTTTGGGACAGCCATATACCATCATCACATCTGATCATCTCAATGCCAAGGAAGTACCTTAGCTCACCTAAATCCTTCATCTCAAACTTCATCTTCAAACAGCCCTTGACTTCAGCAATCCCACTATCACTATCACCTGTAATAATCAAGTCATCCACATAGATGACTATGATGACCAAACCTGCATCTCCCTTTCTCACATAAAGTGAGTGATCAGCATCAGAAACATAAAAGCCAATATTGACAAGATACTCTCTAATCTTGTCAGACCATGCTCTAGGTGCTTGCTTGAGCCCATAGAGCGCCTTCTTCAACCTGCACACATACGTGGGATGCTCTAAATCTTCATAACCTGCTGGCTGATCCATATATACTTCTTCCTGCAAATCACCATACAAGAAGGCATTCTTTACATCCATTTGCTGCAACCTCCAACCTTTGGCTACTGCCAAAGCAATCACACATCTGACAGTTGCCATCCTAACAACTAGACTGAAGGTTTCATCATAATCTATGCCATATGTCTGGGCATAGCCTTTTGCAACTAGCCTAGCTTTGTACCTGTTAATAGAACCATCTGCATTGTGCTTAATCTTATAAACCCACTTACATCCAATAGCTTTCTTTCCCTTCGGCAATGATACTAGATCCCAAGTCTTATTGGCTTCTAATGCAGCCATCTCCTCATCCATTGCTGCATCCCAATGAGCATGACCAACAGCCTCCTCAAAACATGTGGGCTCAACATCCTCAACTAGTTTCACAATATAAGCATAATGGTGAGCTGCATAACCTTCAAAACCAAATCTTTTAACAAGGTATCTCACCCTGCTAGACCTGCATACCACTGGATCACTCAATGGAGTCTTTGCATTAACGCGTGCTCTCTGCACACCTGGAGTCCTCACTAAAGGAATGCCAAGCTCATCATCCAAGCTCTCTGAGCCACTGGAGTCTCCATCAAGAACTTCATCAATGCCTTCTGACACTTTATTCTTTCCTTTGTCTTTACCTGTAGTGCTACTAGATGCACCCGAAGATGTAGAGGTACTCCTTAGTCTCCCAGACCAAGGACTACTAGATGATGTCTCTGGTTCACTAAGAGTTCATGATTCTTGCTTTTCAGCCTGCACATGAGTGTCATGATTATCATCATCATCCAATGCATCACCACTAGATGCATACCAACTACTCATTTCATCAAAGATGACATCCCTGCTCACTCTGAACTTACATGTGACAGGGTTGTAACAGCGATACCCTTTCTGCTCTAAAGAGTATCCAATAAAGACACACTTTTCAGCCTTTGGATCCAGTTTCTTCCGCAACTCATCCAGCAGATGAACATACGCAATGTAGCCAAATACTTTTAAGTGTGAAACATCAGGCTTCTTACCTGTAAAACATTCTTCGGGGGTCATACCATGAACTGCAGTTGTGGGAGTTCTGTTCATAATATAAACAGCAGTATGAACAGCGTCAGACAAAAAATGCTTAGGCATATTCTTTTCAGCCATCAAGGCGCGTGCAACTTCTGCAATATGCCTGTTTTTCCTTTCTGCAACCCCATTTTGCTGTGGGGTATACCTGCATGTGAACTGTCTGTTTATCCCATGAGACCTCAAAAAATCACTGAACTCATTTGAGAGGTACTCTCCCCCTCCATCTGACCTCAAGCACTTTACTTTCAAGCCTGCTTCTCTTTCAACTGCAGCCTTGAAAGTTCTAAAGTGCTCAAAAGCTTCACTCTTTTCCTTCATAAAATATACCCACAGCTTTCTAGAATAATCATCAATAAATGTGACAAAGTATGAATTGCCTCCAAGAGATACATTTTGTGTAGGCCCCCAAATGTCTGTATACACAACATCAAGGATATTTCTGCTTACATCTCTGTCATGTGAAAAGGGTTGTCTTGACTGCTTACCAAACTGACATGCTTCGCATACCTTATGAAAATTTGCAACTTTAAATATAGCTAAACCTGTAACCAACCCTTTAGACTACATTAATTTCAACCTTTGTACATTCGCATGTCCAATGCGTTTGTGCCAAATTTCAATGTTTGCAACAACACCTTTTCCTTTGGCATACATAGCAGCACTCATAGTAGGAATTCCAGCATCCAGAGTAAACATACGTCCAACTCTACTTCCCTTTGCTACCAACCTGCACTTGTCATTGAAATCTTCTACAAAGCAGCCGTTTGCATTAAATCTGACTTGCAGCCCTTGCTCTACCATTTGACCGACTGACACCAAGTTCTTTGTAATAGATGGCACATGTAATACATCTGAAAGACTCTTTGTCTTACCATCATGCAAGGACAAGGGAACTTTTCCAATGTGTGAAATTGGGTGGCATGAATCATCACCCGCCTGCACATAACCTGCATTCTGCAAATCTTGCATCTCTCCAAACCATTCTGCATGGCTGGTCATATGATTGGATGCACCTGAATCAACATACCAAACATCTTCATGTGTTCCCTTGCCTATAACAGCATTTAGCATATGCTGCATAACAAACAAACGTTCATTTTTGTCTTCATTCTGTCGTGAAGACGATACATAGTTTCCTTGTTGCAACTTACCACTCCGAATATCATCTTTCTTAGCATAACATTGCGCTGCAATATGACCTGTTTTGCCACAGTAGTGACACACAATACCAGAGTTGTTAGAACCTCTGTTCTGCCATCCACCTCTTCCTCTAAAGCTCCCCCTGCCTCTAAAGTTACCACGACCTCCTGAAACCTGCATATCGCCAAATTGTTGATTCAATCTGTTTTGCTGGTTGTCACTACCACGTCCTGTACCACGGCCTCTTGAAGAGAACCTGCCACGTCCCCTTCCTGAACTGGAGTAGAAAGCCTGGACCTGTTCACCACTTCTTTCAGATGTCTCACTCTGCATGTTGATTTCTTCAGTGATCATTAGAGAGACAAACTCATCGAAATCTAGAAATGGTTTTCTAACATATACAGAAGTTATAAAAGACTTCCAAGCCTTTTCATTGTTAAGTCCACCCAAGGTTGACGACACCAAATCATTATCATCGGGCATTGCATCAATCACTGCCAATGGATCTGCAATGCTCCTTACCTTCAATGCATACTCATTGATAGACATCTTCCCTTTCTTCAATGTATTCAACTCTTGCTTGAGTTGAATCTTTCGTGCCTTTGTATTTACAGAAAACATACTTTCAAGTATGGTCCAAGTTGCATATGCATTCTCTGCATTTCTAATGTGTCCCAGCATATTATTGTCAATTACTGCAGACAACCAATACATGACCTTCTTGTCTTTTGCATTCCATTCCTTTCGTGCCTTGGTCTCTTCTGCAGTTGGAGGATCACTCACCTCCGGCTCCTTTTCTTCACCTCAAACGAACTCGTAGAGGCCTTTTCCAATAAGGAAGTTCATGACACGGAACTTCCATGAAGGGTAGTTGTTCTTGTCGAGCTTCTCAATGATGGGGCTTCCACTGTTCTCTGCAATTATCACAAAATTAATACCAACAACAAGCAAATCTTCTGCAACCCTGGACCTGTAGTGCACAACAATACACTAGATATCCTTTTTCACTGTCTACTCAACAATACATGCAATCTGCAACTAGTTTGCAGATAAACCTTGTGTTTACTTACTGGTAAACACCTTTGAACTTACAGATTTGAAATCTATAACCTACGCACCCACTTTTGGTCAATACAGTCGAAGTCACAGCGTACCCTGAAACTGCTGTCCACAACCTTGCGGCTCTAAAACGGGCCCTAAAGGGCTTATCTGCAGAATACACAGCGCTCTCCATGCACACCAAATCTCACTGCAATCTGAGATTTTTGCTCTGCCCTGCTTCCGGTGCCTCCACAGGCTCTATGCAAGAGAAAGAGTGGAAGGATGGGAGAGCTTCTTACCCGTGGCTTGCTTGCTCAAACCTTGCTTCTTCTCCTTTGCTTCAACCTTCGAAATCAGCCTCTCTCAGTGGTGCGACTCTGATACCATGTTAAGAATCGCGTGGTGGGGGGAGTTGCTCAAGATGCTGCGCCGAACACACACAGAATGCACAAGAAGAAGCTCACTCAAGAGACAAGAAGAGAGATGGAGGCCAAAACGTTTTCTTGCTGATTTCTTCTTCTTCTTCCACACCCTTTACAATGTACACAAAGTATAGATAAGATACAACATAAAAGGAAAGTGGCCTACTAAGTCAAACAATGAATAACCGACTACACTAGTCGACTGGCGCTATAACTATGCCACCTGTAAATAGGTGTAATGACCTGAATATAATAAGTAATGAGTTAGTGGCCATGTGAGATGCATAATGACCACCGACGTGCTAAGTGTAGACGTGTGGACCCATCTAACCAGGCGGTCAATCATCAATGTCCGCATGTGTTGAGCTTGTCATCTCAACATTACCCAACCTAACCCTAACCTTGCTAGGCCAATAATGTTTGGCCCTAGGGTTTCTAGACTCAATCGGAAGTCTAGTATTGGATCATTCGATCCTTACGGTAAAGCCCTAAATCGTTGTTGTATGGGCGTCCACTTAACCCAAACATCCCATGAATGTGGATAGGACCTTTGGGTTTGAAGGTCTCGACTTGGCGTCCCAAGTGCGATACTAGGCCGAATTTTTAACGTGCTAAGCTCTAGTTAGCACGTGACTTGTTCGTTGTAGTAACTACTTATGCTTTTAAGAATCCTTTGAGGTTTATACCCTTACAAGTGGTCTAGCCAAATCAGTCTACTTGTCTTGCGATAAGAAACGATCTCTTCTTAGAAATGCTAAACTTGTTCTAAATGTGTAAATAGTTGCAAGACATCACATTATGTGTAAACATGCGATTCATTACTTCTATGCAACTATAAGGTTTGCAATTGACCATTTCTTTCCTTGCTAGAATCAGAATGATTGACAATTTTTGGGGGTAAGTCGCATAAAACCTACCTAGATTTACACTAAGAACTTTGCCTACAACCTTTCGTTTAATGCAATTGAATTTCAGGCTTTAATATGATATGTAACATTTTCTAGGTACAACTTGGATGAATGAAGTTCATGCATGACAAATATTACAAGACTAATGTTGCCTTAATCCGTTCTAAATGCATACTCGCATGCAACATGCAAGTTCATGGTTTCCTTTTCATACCATGTAAGACCTTGGACAACATTCTAACGGATGTTTAATGAATATCTCTTGCAAATCATATCTAGGAAATCATGGCCTAGATGCATTATGCGCTTGTTCTTTCATGCGAGGAAGACAATGGTGAATTTAAACAAATTTTCATGCAAAATGCAATTGGGATTGTCGCTTTGGAAATGCAAGCAAGAGAACATGCAATTTAAAACTTGTAAGATGAATGCGTAATTTTGTGTTCATAACTTTCACATGAAATTTAAGCATGCCCAATGTAGAATTAAACTTCCAAGAACCTGGGTTTGAGGACTTGCGGCGATGTCCACGTGTAAGCTTGGGTTCGAGGCTTCCATGGGTGCACCTTGCGTCTTTGGCTTTGGAGCCATTGTTGATGCAGTGAGCTTGAACTCCGCGATTTTTCCTTGCCTTCACGTGATCTCCGAACTCCCTACAAGCTTGGCAAAATAGCCTCAAAATCTATCTACTTCTCCCTTGCGCAGGAATACCCCTTTACAAGGTGTGAGTTTTAAGAACCCGAGAAAAAAACCGCATGCACGAGGCTTATGGGAGCCTTATCCTTAGAAGCTTCTGCTTTACAGCAGAATGACATGGAAGGGGAGGTGTCATGATTGGAAGGGGGGAGATTGATGACGATGATGGCGGGGAATGGTCGGCGGCAGCAGGCGGCAGTCTGGCGGTTCTCACGGTGATGGCGATGGCAGCTACATGGTGTTGTAAGGCGATGATGGCGGCCTACTGCACAGTGTCCAAATCCTCTTCTCTCCCTTTGTTCATGCCTCCCCTCAAGGCTAAGTGGGAGGTTATATAGCCTTTGAGGGGGGGGAAGCTCCACACACGTGGAGCTTTCATGCCTTCCCTTCTCCCTATGCACTCCACCACTATGCCTTCCTCTCCCACTCCCTCTCCCCCTGCCATGCATCGGCTGAGGGGAGGGAGTAATTATTAAAAAAATTTGCCTTAATCTTACACATTATTCAATTTCCCCTTTTTCCAAGAAGGGTGTTCTCACACGACTTTGCGGTTTTTAAGCCCGGGCATCATTTGCACAAAGCGGATGGGCTCATTATTGCGCGTGCGGGGTAAGGATTTAACTGCCAATATTTACAATGTGGGAGATAACTTTGCACAGCTCTTTGCGTGGGCATGCGGTGATCAAAGCTCTTTAATATTTCGAGCGGAAATATTACATTGGTGCACATTTTTGGTTTACCAAGGAGCTCCAAGAGATCTAATGCTTGGAGATTACTTCGTAGTAGTCCGAGATAAGGATTTTGTTCTCAGGTTTTCTCAATATGTTATTCTTTGAATCATTGAGCTTTGTCTTTATATTGTGTAAAGGCTTTGGTAGATTTGAATCCTTACCCAACCAACGGCCATGCCTTCATTCGCAACCCAACCAAAGGTATTTTATTCTTCTAGTTCTAACCAAGTTCAATCAAAACACTAGGACTCTTCATTTGAGCCTTCAAGATATAGTCTAGACGCATGTGTTTCTTCCATTTCTCTTAGTGCGGTTCTATGCAGAATTTTCCAATCAACCTTAACCGTCATGCACATGGTGCACTTAGTAAAGTTGAATGCCCTAAACGACCTTTATCTCACTTCATTCTTGGCAACAAGTACTTATTCCTAATGCATCAGATCACATGTGACTTGCGTATATGAAGTCTAGGTTTCTGTCCAATGGAGCAAGTGTATCTCATGAATGGAACTAACATTTCATGTGTTTCTTTTAATCATGATTGCAACATGAATTCTAAATGACTATTCATGCACTGAACTGGTTAAAAAGCTATCATTTTATGTGAAGTAAGGCGATAAGCTTATCATTTTATGTCTGTAAAAGTTATCATTTCATGCATATAATCTTATGCGAATTCCATACTCTATTGTTTCATGCATGCAACTTAGTGCTTAGAGTAAACAAAAACCCTAAGACTCGTTCTTGTTCCATGCACATCACCAACCCTTTCATCTCTTCCACAAGAAATAATATCTAATTAATTTTAAAGCTTAGAACCTAGGTTTGATTCGTGTTTGTTGCGTTGGTCGCTCCGCTCGCCTCTCCAGCATTACCGATAGCTTTGGCACCTACACTTCCCGCGACTTTCTTCTTGGGAGCCATGGAGATTGGACAGTCCGGGCCTTAACAATTTTCGGTACGATAGGTTTGGGTAGGAAAGATCGCCGAATGGGGTCCTTTGCTGAGGGGGTGGTTTGAGTGTGGATCCTTGAAGTTATTCACCAACTCTCACTCCCTCTCCTTCTTTCTCTTTCTCTCTCTCTCTTCTTCTTCTTTTCCTCCTCTTCTCCTTCTTCTCTTCCTCTCCTCTTCCTCTTCTTCTTCTTTTCTATTATTCTCCTACTCTTTCTCTCTCCTTCTCTTCTTCTTCTTTTCTCTTATCCTCCTACTCTCTCTCTCTCTCTCCTTCTCTTCTTCTCCTTCTCTCTTTTTCTCCTACTCTCTCTCTCTCTCTCCTTCTCTTCTTCTCCTTCTCCCTCTCCCACTTCTCTTCTCCTTCCCTCTCTTTCTCTTCTTCTTCTCTTCTTCTCTCCTTCTACCTCTTCTTCTTCTTCTTCTTCTCCTCTCCTCTCTTCTTACCCTTTTTTTTTCTCCTTCTTCTACTTCTCTCTCGCACTCCTTCTTGTCTCTCATTCTCCTTCTCTCCTCACGGCCCCGTTTCAGGGGGGGTGGCTTGAGTCGTAGGTCCAGGGACCCCGTTTCAGTAGGGCGGAGGGGGGAGAACTTCAATTGGAAGGCGCAGGCGGGGTGCTGCTGCCAAGTGAGGAGGGGGGTGCAGCTGCGGCCAAGCGAGGAGGGGGGAAGAGCTGACTGACTGGCTGCAGGGGATGCTACTGCTGCTAGAGGTGATGACGCAGGGAGGGGGGGTGTAGACTTTGTCCGTCCCGAGGGAGGGGAGGGGTGTCCCCTTATATAGGAGGGGGAGGAGGTGGGTGGCATGGTCAACCCTCCCACCTAGGGTTTGCATGCCCCCCCCCCATCACCACCACTCCCACTCTCTCTCTCCCCGATGTGCTGTCGGCGGGGAGAGAGGGGCGAGTAAAAAATTTTGAACTGTTGATAATATTTTTTTTAAAAAAAATAAAAAGAGGGGTGTTCCCATGGGAACACGGGGATGTTACAACAACATCTTAGCTCTCTATGCCTTAAACATTGGACTGTAGCTAAATGAGTTTTAAAGTATTTTAAAGGCACTAAAGATTTTGGGTTAGTTTATCAGTGCCAACGAAACTCTAATTCTTTACATTTACTTCAACTTTTGGGCTATACAAATGTAGATTGGGCAAGCTCTCATTTATTTATGTATTCTACAAGTGGAGTTTGTTTCTTTATCAATGGTTGTCTTGTTTCTTGGACTAGCAAGAAACAATGTTGTGTTGTTATTTCCACTACAGAGGCTAAATATGTAGCTTCATATTTAGCGGTTCGAGAGTTAGTACTGCTTAGGGCAAGTTCTATCAGATATTGGCCATCCTCCTCTCTCCAACACACCACTTTGATGTGATAACCAAAGTGCTATTAGTCTTGCTAAAGACTATGTTCAACATAACAAGTCTGAACATATTGTTGTGCATTATCATTATGTTTGATATGAAGTAAAGAAAGACATGATTGTGATTGAACATTGTCCAAGTGATCAAATGACTACATATATATCCACCAAATGACTCAATGAAGCATGCTTCACTCTGTTGCGCTCAAAACTTAGAGTTGTCTCAACTTCAATGTTTAGGAATTAATCTACTATGACATTGTAGTGCCATTGTACATACTCCTTGTAGGCACCATACACTTCACATATGCACATACACCTCAGACCTCTTTGTCATCTTTGTACATACATATTTAGTTTCACTTCACATTCATAAATTCCTTTTACATGCACACAATAATCCTTCTTGATCATTTTTGTATGTTTGTATATAGGAGCTCAGGTTTTTCCCTTATGCTCCCCAAGGGTTTTTTCATTCGCAGCTAGAGATCCTTGTTTGAGTGGGGGTGTTGGAGGCATATATAGCTCAACCTATTTAGACTAGGTTTCACCTATATATATGTAGATTGTGATCAATATGTTATAGTCTTTGGGAGTGTATATGGTGTGTCTCTTCTCTCTCTATTGTGTCTCTACATATCTTCTTTGTCTATATTTCAACAAACCTTTTGGCTAAAACCCCTTTGACATTGGTAAACCCAATGTAAAAGGTCCACATTGGAAGGAAAGACATGATGGGAGAGCCTTCAAACACGATTTCTAGTGATGTTTTGTAGCAGTTAGTGCAAAATATGAACATGTTTATGCAGGTACAATAACAACAATAGGTGATGTACACTTCTGCACAAATAGAAGCTATTGTGATGAATATTTTGTAGTAGTAGAGTGTGAGATGAAGTTGTTTAATGGCAGAAATGTATTTGTATATTTGCATACTCATGCTCAAAAGATGGAGTTCTTTATGGTGGCTCAACTTATATGGAGCCAATATTTTGTACGGGTCATTATACATGAATTGAATGTTCAAGTTACTAAATTATACATGCACCATGTTGATTGGGTAGCTTTCAAGAAGACACTCATTAGGGAAGAATTTTACATTGAAGATTGGAAACAATATATCTTCTCTAATAGTGGAAACAATAGATGCAACATGAAACAAAGGATTGTATTGCTTATCAAGAGGCCTTGGCACAACAGCTCATCTTTTGAAAAAATAGCAAGATCCATGCATCAGAAATGGGATGGCCTCTTGATTTGAATTTTGAAAACAAAGATATGTGAAATTTGTTGGAAGACTTGCCTGTCTCCGAAATGCTTATGTGGCTATACATGCTTCTATTTTTGTTCTATAGTTGAACAGAATGCCTGGCCAATGGTCCAAAAGTTGCAACATGGACACATGCTTTGCATGTAGCTAAAGAGAGAAAAGTTATTGATAGTGAAATATCTCATGCACCGCAAGACATTCGTGACATAACTTGCTAGGAATCATCGATAGATGCATATTTAGCAAAGGTCCAAAACATGGATATACTTATGGAAGAGAAACAAAAGAGAGATGAAGATAATGTAGGGACATCTAAGAGAGTGGTTTGGTTTAATTCGATGGAAGCCATGTGCAATGCTAAATGTATATCTATACAACAAGCTACAAAAGGAATTGAGAGCATTGGGATTCTAAGCTAAAAATGATGGCATTTCAAGCCACTTTTATGGGCTGAGTATTACAAACACAATAATTGAAATTTTAGCAACTATACATATAGAAAATGAAGCTGAAAATAGAGAGTTTTCAATATGTTGTTCGGACATGTATATTGTTATAGCATTGTTTTCTCAGCAAGAAGGATTCCAATGGGCTGAAGTAGTAGTGGAGACAAAGTATAAGACGGTTGATGTAACATGCCCCTGTCCAAGGATGTTTTAGAAGTCCATTGAGAAACAAATCTAAGCGTCACTGCCCGGTACTCCCATGGAATGTTCTAGGGTTTGTTGCCTAGGGTTTTGCAAGTCCACCTCGCAATGTAATGTTTGCGGCCAAACCCACTAGGATCGACTTCAAATCCGGGTTCCTAGTAGTCAAGGTCTCCCAACAGCATTCTAGCATCAGGTTTTGGACATCCTACTTGATGTAGAGATGCCCAAATCAAAGCAGAATCATGTCGCACTCAGTTCAAAGAGAATGGAAAACGAGAAGGATGCGCCACTCAACCTCTTTGCCCTTAGGGCATAGTCCCATTCCGGTCCCCTAAATTGACATGAATCAGGTTCTAACCTAACCATACCTAGAGGTCAAATGACTGTAAAATCTTGTGAGAAGCCTCCCAGTTCTCTAGGACCACCCCACCATATGACAGACCCCTCAGGTTCTTGTTACCCGCTTCCCTTGATAGCTTTAGTTTTCTAATTAGGTCATATCACATTTATGTGTGATGTTCAAAATCATCTCCATTAATTAGGCCTTCTAGGAAACAAGTTTCATTCTTGTAATTTACAGCACTGATATGAAAACGAGACAAGTAATCCTTTTGACAAACAAGTTCCTTAACTTATCTTCAAGTTAATATTTGTCTCCTGTCCATAAAAGAGAATTATGTATCGCTTCTATCCAATAGAAGTACCCGGTCCAAATCACATGGCACCATAATTTATATCCAATATCTAGAATAGGATCTTCCAACGCCCTAGACGTTGGGCTCACGACAGTCTACAGCTCCGTTCCAAACTCGGCAAGGGGTGTTCAGAGCTCCACTGACCCCAAGTTACCTAGGAGTGAGACACACTTTCTGTAGTTGGTATTTTCACCACTTGACATTCGGCCCATAAATCGAGCAGTGCCCTCTCGGGTTAAAACATGGCGTGACCTTGAAGATGATCCACTCATGCAAAATATCCTTTCTTAATTAATCCAATTAAGAATCGAGCACAATCAAGGCAATCAACCTAATTGTAACGTGTCCACCTCTTCCCTTCAGGACACATTTTAGCAGTCCATCGCAAAGAGAGTCTAGAAAGCTCCGCCCAGCACTCCCATGGAATGTTACGAGGTTTGCGATCTAGGACTTTCCGCATCTGCCACGTAGCGAAAGTATTCTGACCGTTCCCACTTAGGACCGACCTCAATCAAGGTTTTCCCTAATGGTCACTTTCCTAAATGGCAGCTAGCGTCGAACCCCAAGCGAACTACTTTACGTAGAAATGCCAGGGATGAAGTGGATCCATGCTGCACTTGGTTTAAGGAGAATGGGAAACGAGAGGGATACAAGGCTCAACCTCTCTGCCCATAAGACATAGTCCCATTCCGTTCCCCTAAAACAACATAAATTAGGATTCTAGTAACCTAAACTCTAGGTCAGTGCCCTTGCTGTTCATTTCCTTTGAGAAAAGTTCCCGGCCAACCGGGACCACCCATCCACAGAACGAACCCATGGCCACATCCACCGCACTTTCCTCAAGGTTGTTTTAGTTGTCTAATTACCTACCACATTTAGTTGGACATGCATCAAGCAACTTCCTTAATTAGCCCATTAGACACTGGTTTCTTCACGTAATCTTAGCACTTAACATAGAAAAACAGTCTCAAACAAGTTCCTTTTCAACAAGTTATCATATTTATCTTTGGAATATATCCATAAAATCCAACCAATAGGCTAATCCATAATCCGCCAAAGGCTATCCATAATCTACCCGAAGGCTATCCAACAATCCACAGGGATTACTAATCCAAGATTCTGCCCGTAGACTAGTATGAGGGCCTCGAGATCTAATCCCGAGTCACGTTGGTCCCTTGTACAGGGCCCGGAAGGCAAGGGATTTACTGCCAAAGCCCCCCCTGGCACCCAAGCGTCCTTCTGCTCCAAGTAGCGCTCAACGAAGAGACCTCACGCGGCAGGTTTGGTCCACGTTCCCGACGTGACTAACAATCCCCTTGGTTAGGGTCAGGCAGACAGTCGGGGGTAACTAAAGTTACCTTTCCCTTCAGGCCTTCAACCTGAAGCATTTAAATATATTTCCATCCTTTAGTTCCTTGAGCAAACAATGCAAACAGTGCTCCTAAACTATTACAAGCACAATCAATTCCAATGGTCGTTTATTTGGCCAACTGCTAAGGAGTGAATCCTTCTCTCCAAATGTATCCAGTATTCGATCCGGGATTAATTGCGACTTGGCAAGATCCCCAAGGGCTTGTTTGTTAACCCTTTGTCCTTGGGTTAGGGCCATACCCTATTAACCCAACTTAACCAATATCTTAGGTTTTATTAACAGTAAATCATGGCGACAATGTTGCTTTAAATTGGTTGATCCTTTGCTTCCAAGCAAAATTCCTAACTTTCCTTAACTTGGCAATTTTTCCCAAGAAAGGTGATGTAACCGGATGATTACTCATCCTCTTGCAAGTTAAACTTGCATAAGAACATTTCAACCTCATTCCAAGGAATGGAAAAACTCTCTTGTGATCAAACCACAAGACCATGCGACGTTGCTGCTTGTTGCACAAGTGTTGCATTCATTCCATGGGATCATTTCACCCTTGAACAGCATTTTCTGGTCAAGGAATTATGTTTAGACAAGAAGCAAGGTTTAGAGTGTCTTCTTACCCAATCCAATCCTAATTGCACTAGGCTAGCAACGATCGGTCCTAGGGATTCCAAACTCAAACCAAGTTTTAATATTTGAAGGAATGATCCTTAGAGTAGAAACCCTAGATCATTGCTTGCATGAGCGTCCTCTTGACCCTACACTTCGCGAATGCAGGTTGGACCTTTGGGTATGCGAGTTTCGACTTGGCCACAAGTGCAAAACTAGGCCAAATCCTTAATGCTAAACCCTAGCTAGCACTTGGGGTATTTATTGTATCGATTGAACCATGCCTATATGAATCCCTTGCGGGTTAGGTGATTTAGATAATTCAATCTACTTGTCTTACGACAAGGACGAACCATTCCTAGAGATGTTAACTTCATCTAAAGGAGAAAACTAGTTGCAACATGTCACAATTCACGTAAGCACGGGATTCATTGCTTCTACGTACCACTAGATTCTCAATAACCCTAACTTTTCTTGTTAAGATCAAAATGCATGTTAAAGTGCAGCATAACTTCCATTGATCCTACTAGGACTTGTATTCAAGAATCATGCCCACAATTCTTTTTCTAAGCTTTTAAGATTTCATGCTTTTATAAACCATGCTGCCTTTCCCTAAATACAACTCTTGATGAATGAAATTTTTCGTATGAGGAATGTGCAACATGCACTCCTTTCTTAACTACAACGTAGTGAAATTCATGCCAAAAAAACTACAGTTAACCTATTCCAATTTGCAATCACATGCCACACGCAAATTCCTTGAATTCATTTTTGCGCTCTTCTATTTCCTCGGGGGTTAATGACTTTCCCTAATGAATCATTACAATGAAGATTTATCTAAATGCAACATGCGGTTAGTCTTTCCATGCCTAGTCAAAGGTGCACTTAACAATTCAACCTTATATTGATAAGCAACAGTTGTTCTAGGCTCGTCACTTTGAAATGCACGGAAGGCAACTACTAATAAGGTCGTAAGATGCATAGACAACTTACATTTTTTCGTTCATCACATTGAAAATACCAATGACCGATTTCATATCATGAGCTAATTCTAGTAAATGTTCAAATAGTCAATTTATTTCCAATTGCATTTAACTAGGCTAGGTAAATTCGACATGCATAGGTGCTTCCTAGTCCATGAAATTATCGTGCATAATGCATTACTTTTGCGTGGAATTAAAATAGTAAAAAAAGCATGGGTTTGTGGGTTCGGGGAAATATCCATGTGAATATTAGGAGAAGATCCTCCCGCATGCAAGACTTGCGACTTCTTGGGGGCCATCATAGGTGTGACTACGGACTTCCTGTTTGCCTTTTCCCTTACGCGATCCGTGAATTTGCTCACCTTGGTAAGTAGCCTCAAGATCTTGCCCTTCTCCCTCGTACGTAGAAGATCCCTTCTGAAGTATGGATCCTTGAGAATACCGGCTTGCGGGATTTGGGCTTATGGAAGGCCTTGTGGAGCTTGGTTTGTGGAAATGGGGCTCCTACAAAAGCTCTTGGGAATAGGGGCTTTTACGAATGGAGTTTTGAAAATTGAGGCCTTATGAGGGGGTTTGCAGAAAGGGCTCTTACGAATGGAGCTTGTGAGAATGGAGGCTTTATGAGCTTCTTTTAAAAACCCGGGGTGGCTAGGAATGGACTTATGGATGGCTTGTGGAATTTGAAGATTATTTGCAGAAAAGGGCTCTTACGAATGAAGCTGTGGGAAATAAGCTTATGGGAAATGGGCTTTGAGGGAAGGCTTTTAACCCCCGGGATAGACCCCGTGTGCACAAGGTCTTAGGCCTTGTTTTTTTAAGAAGCTTCCAAAGCTTTAGGAAGCTTCTGCTTCCCCAAGAGTACGTGGATCAACAAGATGATTGAGGGGGGGGGGAGAATATGATGACATGCAATGGCGGCTTTAGACCATGAGGTGGCGGCAGATTCAATAGGCAACAGTGGTGATCTTGGTGCCCTCCACGACAGCGTTGGCCCCACAGCAGCACGGTGGCTCTTCTTGCACGGCGGCCTTCTTGGATGGCAGCCTCCTGCAGCAATCTTCTCCCTCCTTCTTTTGTGCAGCACGACGTCCTCTCAGTCCCTCCTTTCCTCCCCACTAAGGGGGTTTTATATAGCCCAAGGGGGGAGAGGGAACCTCCACCACATGGGCTGTGCATGCAGCCCACGACTCCCTTATGTAACCCACCTCTCCCACCTAGCCCATCCCCTTCCCTCTAACCACGCATCGGCTGGGGGAAATTAGCAAAAAGAATTTGCAATTAATTGAACATTATCCACTTAACCCCCTCCCAAGAGGGTGTTTCCCCGTAGTTATGCGGATTTGAACCCCCGGACTCGGTTTGCCAATGCGGAGGTCTCGATTTCTTGTGTGTGGGTTACAGATTAAACTGCCGGAAATTTCAATGCGGAAGATAACCTTTGCACCTGTTTTAGGCGGTGTGCGGGAAGTCAAGTTTGGTAATATTTGGAGTGGGAGTATTACACTAATATCATCTTCCAAGAAGAGCATTCCTTTCATGGCAACTTGTCATTATAGACCCTTGCCACGCATTTACCATCAAACACAAGCACTTGGAATAATCATCTAATTCACATCCCACAATTAGTTTAATGCGAAAGTATCTAGAACGTTATCTAATCAATCCACAAAACAATAGTATCCTTTTCCAAACATTGCAAGAATAGTTGCAATAACCTTCCATCACGTGTTTACTCTTCCCCTTGGGATCTAAGTAATTCCATGCAAAAATTACTTAACACTTTCTCCATTCAGCTAGGACATTGCTCAAGACATAAGTTCTAATAATCCCTTACTTTGATTGATAACCAAATCTTCTTCCTAACGAGTACAGAAGCATTAGTCTTTCCTTTGACTTAGGATTTCCTAATCCTTGAGCTCTTCACTTGCCTTAGAGTTGTTGTTTCATCTAGCCCAACCACGAATAGGATTCATAAACATAGTCACTATCGGTGAATCTCAAGGCATCGTAGTCTTAATCCCAATGATTGTTATTTATACTAGCTATGCATGACTTCAAGATCCTAGTGAACTAATAGTTAGAGATATTAGCAAGACTTTAATGCAAAATCTATTTGTGTACCATCGATGGATGTTCCATAGTGTCTTTCCCATGCATGCACCGTCTATATGCATAACTCTTAAGTAACCTTATATGTTCTTTTACGCCACATATGACTTTGTCGCATAGCACGGTGTCAGAGGGGTTTTTGTCAAAAGGTCGAATCCACCGGGGATCAGAAGTAGAAGAAAGTAGAGATAGGATATGGAAGAGAAGATAGAGAATACCCAAGTGCTAAACAGGACAAAAACAAATCACAATGAATTGAATCAATATGTATTGAAAGAACTTGGAATCTTTGCACTACTTAGAAGCAATCTCCAGGCATTAGTTCTCCTAGAGCTCCTTTGTAGACCAAAAACGTGGATCAGAAAAATCAGCTCTTTCTTTGCTGCCCGGAACCCAAATCTGATGGCTTCATTGGCTTCGAAAGGGGGATAAAACCCTAGCACACCTGATCACAGATCTCTCAGATCACTCCTTCCTCTTCTTTTAGTTCAATCTACAGTTTTCAGTCTGTTTACAACGATCGCAATGCGCGTGATTTCGTCAATCTGTCTTTTTCTGAAAAATCTCCTAGCTGGCTGAAAAAGCAACAAGCGTTTTACATGCCATCCTAATCTAGAAGATTTTCTAACTTTTTTTTATTTTTATAATAAATAATATCAAAAATAGACTAAAATTATCCAAAAATCTAGTATTTTCGGATAATCCATGCAACTCACACTAGTACTAATGGCTCAAATCACATTGACTCTCTAGATCAATAGACAAGTCAGATGATGATGCATTCCATACTTTTTCACACTATTTCCTCATAACATCACGACATCCACCCCCTCTGAACTTGCACATCCTCCGGTATATGCCAAAATCCTAGTTGTCACCGAATTTTGAGCCCTCCTCATCCTCTGCAACCATATCCTTTACTTCTTCATCTTCCATATCTTCCTCGCTAGCCCCTGTTTCAAGGCCACTATTTTCTTCCAATTCGGGCAACTCATAGGCAGTAGATTCCCGCCTTTTGAATAATTTGATTCTTTTCCCTGCTACCAGAAGTTTTATGGTTGTCCCATCCAGCTCATTTAATGCATAATTAGCATTATCAAACACATGTCTTACCACATAGGGTCCAAACCATCTTTTGGAAACTTTACGCATGGCACTATGCTGGTTATCTAAACTGCTATCATAAACCAATACCCAATCCCCATCTTGTATGGTTCTTGGTCTTAGTCTATGTCTTTTGTCAAACCGTTTCTTGTTCTGTATCCTTGCTGCCCTTAACTTTGTAGTTGCTACCTCTATGTCTTCTGACTTTCTTTCCAACTGTCTAATGCATAAGGCCAACAACTCCTCTCGATTCAACTCCTCCTCCCAAGGTAATACACTCCATGTGACTGTCATCTCTTCTATCGACATGATAGGTTTTTGACCATATATCAATTCTGCAAGCATATATCCTGTAACAGCACTATGAGTTGTTCTGTTAGCCCACAAAGCATAAGGGAGCAATTGTGGCCACTCTTTTATCTTCTCTCCACATGCTTTTGCTAATGCCTTCACAATAGGTGGATGGCCTCTTTCACTTTTTTCATTTCCTTCAAGATTATAGGCTGAAGTTAAAGCAAGCTTTATCCCCAACCGTGCAAAGAAATCATGAGCTTCATGTGCATCCAACTCACCGCTATCTGCTGTAATTTTCCCACACATCCATATGGACAAAAGATCTATTCTAAGAGAAAAGTACATACGGCATTTGTCGTCTTAGTACATAGAGCTCTCCCTTCCACTTGATTAGTCAAGACTTCACGAGCAAGCATAAGATACCTCATTTTCCAAAGACCTGTAGGCATTGTGATCAAATCCACCACCCACTTAAAATGAAGAGACAATGGATATGTGGGTTGCAATCCATCCCGATGTCTCACAGTTGAATACATTTGACATGTCGTACATGTTTCCACAAAGTGAGCAACATCCTTATACATACCCTGCCACCAATATCTTTTTTTGATTTTTGTAAAAGTACCCCAAACACCTTTATGACCAGCCCACAAGCTTTCATGAAATTCTTGCATTACTTTTACTTGTGAAGCTCTGTCACCCAAAACTCACAATGGCATACCCTATTTCTTTTTAGTATTTTTCCATAAGTATCCATTTTTAAAGAAAAATCCATAGGCTTTCCTCTTGATATTCTTAAACTCCTCATTTGACCATTCATCTCTCTTTGTTAATGTATTGAGATATTGACCAATTCTCAGCCACTCTCCTGCATATTTCTCTTCCAAAAACACTTCTACACAAGATGCGAAACATCTAAAGTGTATTCTCTTTGTTTTCCAAGCTTCTGTTAATGTTGTAGCAACACCTTGCATTACTAAATTCACTCTTGCAACATCATTTTCAGCCATAAGAAAGTCATCTTCTTCGTCCTCATCCATCATCCCATCTTCATTCTCATAGCATGCTTGAGCTAACATGTCTACCAATGGGTTATCTCTTCCTGCAATATGCTGTGAAATTCAGGATTCAAAGATTTGATGTATGGAATTCACCGAAGCATAGCAATGTCCAGGGTAGCACAACTAGTAATCATACCCAATACCAGCAAACAATCAGTCTCAATGACTACATGAGCACCCATAAAATACTCCTTATCACATTTAAGGGCTGTCACAATTCCACATAATTCTCTTTTTACCTGTGGATATCTTCTTTGTTGTTCAGTCAATACTTTTCCACCAAAGCGTATTGCATACATTTCCCCTTCCTCATCATCTTGCCCAATTGCCCATCCAATCCCGATTGGGCTTGTATCAACAGTAATAATGATAGGCTTTCCATATGAATAGTCAGCCTTTCTCAACGTAGGAGCTGATTTTAAGAGTAGCTTCAATTTCTTCATTGCTTTCTAATGCTTCCTTTCCCAATCAAATTTTTGTCCTTTCCTTAGAAGCTGATAAAAACATCGACTACATGTGCAAAGTGAGGAATCCATATCAAATAGAACACACATGCACCCAAGAATCTGCGCACCTCTGATACATTCGTGCATACATCTTGCATTCTATCAATTCCATCTATTTTTGCTGGTGATGGCCTTTGCCCATAAGGCCCACACATATGCCCAACAATAGAAACCTCTTCAACTCCAAAGACAAACTTTTGTCCAGAAAGAGTTAAATGCACGTCTTCTAGACGTGTCAAAATCCTCTGACAATTCACAATATGATCTGCAACAAACTGTCTGCATCCATGAGCATCCATCTCTTCATTCTTTTCATCCACTGCACACCCTTTGATTGGAACATCATCCAAGAAGGGCATAGTCAATTGTGGTATAAAATCCCTGAGTACCCTATTCATAGCATTTGTCATGTGTGCCACTGAATTTGTTGCACCCTGTGGGAGAGTACACATCCGTACTAACCCCAAAGGAGTCTTCATGGCTGTGATATCCCTGCTTTCAATTGCAAGCTGAAACTGATCATACCCTGAGTAAAGATCACCCAAAGAATAGATCGCTCTACTTGCAAAAGCCTCTGCAAATTCATCAACCACAAGACCTGCACCCACATTTCTTGTGGTCAGTTTATTGATCGGTTGCATGTCTTGAATAAATCTCAAAGCTCCATTCTTTTTGGGCACAGTAAACCAACGATTTGAGTACGGGGCTGAAGAAGGCTCCAAGATCTTCATGCGAATCTTTTCATTTAGCAAATCCATCAGCTTTGGCAAGTAAGCTTTAGGCACTAGAATGGGCCTCAAGTTCCATGGTATATGTGGCACAGTAAATATGACCATAGGAGAGACAACATTTGGATCCACACAACCTATTTCACTTGGTTGAAATGCAAATGCCTTCCCATGTCTAGCCAACATCTCCATTAAAGAGTTTCTCTCAGCAGGCAAAAGAAACCCTTCTGCACCAACTTTCAATTCATGTAATGTTTCAGATCTAAACTGATGACCTATATCTTTAGGATCGCGTAAGCTTGGCTGCCTTGACACTTTTTCATACATACCCTCACTCTCTGGTGGAAGTGGCAAAGCAATTGGTTTCACATTTTTATCAACTGTCTTATACTTTATCTCCACAAGTGCTTCAGCCCATTGTAATCCTTCCTGCTGAGCAAACAATGCTATAACATCATACATATCCAAAGAACATATTGACAACACTCTATTTTTAGCCTCATTTTCTGCATGTATAGTTGCTGAAATTTCAGCCATAGTGTTGTCAAGATTGTGGGAGAGAAGGAAGGAGTCTCGCTTGAAGCTTTCTTGCTTGCACAATGGGGGAAGACACACAAGGGTGGAGGCTGAAAACAGTTTTCCTCTTCTTAGTTGTGTAAGCCAAAAGAACTCAAGTACAAAGAAATAGAAGAACCCTCTATATGGGTCTCAAACCAAACTCAACTAACTAAGGTGGCATACTAACTGAGCCACGAACTAGAGTAGATAAGGATAGCTATCATGTAGCTATTATTCATGGGCGGTGTACCAACCGCGTCTGCAATTGACAAGTCGGTGACATAAATACACAACGGTCACCCTGGCGTATCACGAGTGGAGCTCGATATCTCAACACTCCCCCTCGAGCTCAATCCCAATTCCTGCACACGAAGCAGGTCTCTGAACTTGCGCAGCTTCTCTGCGCCCAATGCCTTCGTGAATATGTTAGCTACCTGATCCTCTGTGCTGACATAAACTAGATCAATAAG
The DNA here is from genome assembly GCF_053477565.2 of Lygodium microphyllum. Lineage (NCBI taxonomy): Eukaryota > Viridiplantae > Streptophyta > Polypodiopsida > Schizaeales > Lygodiaceae > Lygodium > Lygodium microphyllum. Next base: position 73,940,612 of record NC_141141.1, read on the forward strand.
ACCTAGTAAAACCCTCTCTCGCACATAGTGATAATGCACCTCAATGTGCTTTGTTCTAGCATGATAGACTGGGTTATTTGCCAAGTGTATACTACTCATGTTGTCACAATAAATGACAACTGGCCCATCTGTAGACTGATGCATATCATAAAGTAGCTTATGCAACCAAGCTACCTCACATGCAGCCATTGCTGCACCCCTGTACTCAGCCTCTGTGCTCGACAAGGCAACTGTAGGCTGTTTCTTACTGCTCCAAGTGACTGCAGCACTCCCAAAAGAGAATACATATCCACTGGTAGATTGTCTATCAGAAATACTACCAGCCCAATCAGCATCAGTGTATCCATGCAACTGTATCTGAACCCCAGTCTCATAAAATAGTCCATACTGCAATGTGGACTTCACATACCTGAGTATGCGTCTAGCCGCATCCAAATGTGGTTTCCTTGGAGCCTGCATAAACTGACTTACCAATCCAACAGCATAGCTCAAATCTGGCCTGGTAATAGTCATATAAATCAAACTTCCTACTATGCGTCTGTACATAGTAGGGTCTTCTAGAAGCTCACCTGCATCTGTGCTCAGCTTCACATTTTGCTCCAAAGGAACTGAAATAGGCTTACAGCCTGTCATCCCATATTTGGACAGCATGTCCAATCCATACTGCCTCTGCAAGAGCTGTATCCCACTTGGTGATCTAATCACCTCAATGCCCAAGAAATAACGCAGCCCTCCCAAATCCTTCATCTCAAACTTCTGCTTCAATAGCATTTTTACATGAAGGATATCTTCATCACTGTCACCTGTCATAATCAAATCATCAACATAAATGACAAGTAGCATAATATCTTTCTCTGTTTTTCTCACATAAAGTGAGAAATCTGCCTTGGAAATCTGAAAGCCAATAGTGACAAGATACTGTCCTATCTTGTCAGACCATGCTCTAAGTGCTTGCTTCAAGCCATACAAGGCTTTCTTCAACCTGCAAACAAACTCAGGATGAACAGCATGCACATAACCTGGTGGCTGCTCCATATAGACCTCTTCTTGCAAATCACCATGCAAGAAGGCATTCTTTACATCCATCTGATGTAAAGACCATCCCTTTGATGCAGCCATAGCAATGACTGCTCTTACAGTTGCCATCCTTGCAACTGGACTGAATGTTTCTTCATAGTCAATGCCATATGTTTGTGCATACCCCTTGACTACTAATCTTGCCTTGTATCTGTTCACAGAACCATCTGCATTGTGCTTCACCTTATAAACCCACTTACAGCCAATTGCATTCTTACCTTTAGGCAAAGGTACTAACTCCCATGTAGCATTTTCTTCCAAGGCATCCATTTCTTCATCCATGGCTTTCTCCCATTTTTCTTTTCCCATGGCTTGCTCAAAAGATGTGGGTTCTGGTTCCTGTATCACTTTGACCATATATGCATAGTGAATGGCTGTAAATCCATCATATTTCAGCCTATCCACAGGATACCTAGCTCTCGTAGACCTGCGCAAAGTAGGTTCACTCCCAGGTGCTCTCAAAACATCCCTGGTCTTCCTTACTCCAGGTGTAACAATAGAAGGAATACCCAACTCATCATCAATGCTCTGTTCTAAGCCACTGGATTCACCATCCACATAAGAGTGACCTGCATTCACATCAAACATGGGCTGATCAACCTTCTCTTTTCCTTTTCGTGATACCTGCATACCACTATCTGCATTGCTTTGAGAAGATTCTCCTGATCTCAATCTGCCTGTCCATGGCGAAGAATGTGAACCACTGCTAGAGGACGCTCCAGGTCCACTAATATTTTGTGACTGCTGCTGTGAATTCTGTGCAGCATTACCATTTTGTGCATCTTCATCATCAATCACATTTACTGGTTTATACCAGCTACTCATCTCATCAAAAACAACATCTCTGCTCACTGTAAACTTACGAGTAGAAGGGTTATAGCATCTATACCCTTTTTGCTGCAGAGAGTAACCAATAAAGATGCACTTCTCAGCTTTTGGATCCAACTTGGATCTCAGCTCATCTGGCACATGTACATAGGCAATGCAACCAAAAATTTTCAAATGAGAAATATATGGTTTCCTACCAGTATACCTCTCCTCTGGAGTCATTCCATGTATTGCTGCAGTGGGAGTCCTGTTCATTATGTAGACTGCTGTAGCAACTGCTTCAGCCCAATAAAAATCTGGCAAGTCTTTTTCATTGAGTATGGCACGAGATACCTCTCCAATATGCCTGTTTTTCCTTTCTGCAATTCCATTTTGTTGTGGGGTATAACTGCATGAATATTGCTGCTTTATGCCATGCTCCTGCAAGAACTTTGCAAACTCATTTGAGAGGTACTCTCCCCCTCCATCTGACCTTAGGCATTTTATTTGCAGACTTGTTTCTTTTTCAGCCATAGCTTTAAGAGTTTTGAAATGCCCAAAAACTTCACTTTTCTTTTTCATAAAATACACCCAAACTTTTCTGCTATAGTCATCAATAAAAGTGACAAAATAATGACAGCCTCCAAGAGATGCAGCTTTAGTAGTCCACACATCAGAGTGGATTAATTCCAATGGCTTCTCACTCTCTTGAACATGTCTAGGAAATGGTTTCCTTGCCTGTTTTCCAAACTGACAGGCTTCACATACCTTATGCATTTCTGCAACCTTGAATTTCGGCAAACCTGCAACAATATTTTGGGCCTGCATTGATTTAAGTCGCTGTACATTAACATGACCAATGCGTTTATGCCAGATATCAATATCTGCAACTACACCGGTCCCATGTGCAAACATTGCTGCACTCAATTCAGACATGTCTGCATCCAACGTAAACATTCTGCCCTTCTTCTTTCCTTTTGCTATCAAGCGACCTTTATTTTTCATATCCTCAACAAAGCATCCATGAGGATTAAATCTGACCTGCAAGCCCTGTTCAACCATTTGACCAACAGAAACCAGATTCTTGGTGATATTCGGGACATGAAATACATCGGACAGGTATTTCTTTTTCCCATCCTGCATAGACAAGGGAATTTTTCCAATCTGCACAATAGGATGTGCAGTATCATCACCAGTCTCCACAAATCCTGGTTTTTCCATTTTCCTTGCATCCTCCATCCATTCTGCATGACCTGTCATGTGGTTTGATGCACCTGAGTCAACATACCATACATCATTGCTTTCTTCTGCACTTGTCATAGAATTGTTCATGTGCTGCACCATGAACAAATGCTCATTTCTGTCATCACCCTGTCTACTAGAAGATGCATAATTCCCTTGTTGCAGTTTTCCATTCATGATGTCATTCTTCTTTTTATAGCAGTCTTTAGCCATATGACCCATTTTACCACAGTAGTAGCATTCAACATTATTGTTTGCATTTTGACCTCTTTGCCATCCACCACGACCTCTTTGGCTCCCCCTGCCTCTAGAGTTACCACGTCCTCCTCCATAGGACTGGTTTTCTTGAGTTTGCTGCATATTCTGATTTCTACCACGGCCTCCAAATCGGCCTCCTCTACCTCTGCCTCTACCTCTTCCAGCATTTGAGTAGAAGACAGCTTCTTTTGAAGTTCCTCCTGAAGAAGATGCACCACCATTTCTCTGCTTCTCAGAAATTAGAAGAGCAATCAACTCCTCAAAATCAGGAAATCTTTCACGAACTGAAATGGATGTTCGAAACTGTGCATAATCCTTTCCTAGACCATTCAAGGTCACGGAAACTAAATCATCATCTTCCACTGGCGACCCAATGGAAGCAAGTGCATCTGCAATCTTCTTCACCTTCATGTGGTAGTCATTGATGCTTATATTTTCTCTTTGCACATTGTGCAACTCTTGCTTCAGCTGCATTTTCCTGGCTTGCGTATTTGTGCTATACATTTTTGACAAAGTATCCCATGCCTCCTTTGACGTGCTTGCATCCTGAATATGCACAATCATAGAGTCTGAAATGCTGATAGACAGCCAGTACATAACTTTCCTGGCTCTCTCATGCCATGTTTTAAATACTTGCATTTGCTGTTGATTGGGAACATCAGGAAGAACTGGTTCTTCTTCATTTCCTGCAACAAATTCCCAATATCCTTTTCCCATAAGGAAATTCGTCATTCTAAACTTCCATGCCTGGAAGTTGTTCTTGTCAAGCTTTTCAGTGACAATCTGTGAAAGAGAATCAGACGCCATTACAGAATACTGCAAGAAATTCTGTCACTGCAAAAAACACAGCTTCACCCTCACAAGGGCAAATCTGCAAAACTGGCGAAAGTGGTATTTGACCACACAGTCACTTCCTAGTGACGATTTTGCATAAACAGGAACCAAGGATGATTCTGAAACTCCCAATATCTCTGCGCACAAGCATACGATGCAATTTCTACAGTAACTTTTCACCGACTTGTAGAACAGTGGCTGCACAGCATAAAACTGAGCCTTTTCCTGAGTGCGTGCAGAAAACTTCCATCTGCAAAATAGGCCCCAAAATGGCTTCACCGCGAAGGGCGTCTCAACCTGAGACAATGCACTCCTGCAATTTCCGGCTGTGCTACCTGCAGAGATCTGCTCCCAAAACAGAAAATGAAAGCAACACTGCTCCTCTTACCAGACCACCGCGAGCTTGGCTTGCTTTCTTGAGCTCCTTACCACGAACAAGGCTCTGATACCATGTCAAGATTGTGGGAGAGAAGGAAGGAGTCTCGCTTGAAGCTTTCTTGCTTGCACAATGGGGGAAGACACACAAGGGTGGAGGCTGAAAATAGTTTTCCTCTTCTTAGTTGTGTAAGCCAAAAGAACTCAAGTACAAAGAAATAGAAGAACCCTCTATATGGGTCTCAAACCAAACTCAACTAACTAAGGTGGCATACTAACTGAGCCACGAACTAGAGTAGATAAGGATAGCTATCATGTAGCTATTATTCATGGGCGGTGTACCAACCGCGTCTGCAACTGACAAGTCGGTGACATAAATACACAACGGTCACCCTGGCGTATCACGAGTGGAGCTCGATATCTCAACAAGTGTCAGTAATATTCAGCCCATAAAAGATGCCTGAAATGCCATCATTTTCAACTAACAACCCCAATGATCTTAGTTTCTTAATAGCCCGTTTCATAGATATGCGTTCATCCCTACACATAGCTTCCATAGGCTTAAACCAACATGAACTGTTTGATGTAAACTGAGAATTACCAATAGTAAATACGTGCTTCATTTCATCAAGAGGCAAGTACACCCTCTGAACAGCACTAGTGTAGCCTCGCATTACAGCAGTGCTTAATGAAAATCCAGGTCTTTGAATTCCCTTGCATTTGGAACCAAAGGAGACTCTCGAAGCGTATCACAATTTCTAGGATGATTAACACAAATAGTAAGAAATTGGACTACTTTCCTCCCATCTTTGCTTTGACTCTTGCATAAGCAGAACCATCATCAAGTACCTTTATTTCCATATGCACTTCTATAATATAGGGCTGTCCCAAAATCACTACATATGAGGAATTATCTTGCACAAAGAAGTGTTGCTCTTCCTGTATATCACCAATTGTCACTTTTACATTAGAACATGTAGCATAGAGCTCCCCTAAAGATTAATTGCAGCCCTCATATGCCAACCATGATCAGTGTCCACAGGCCATGCACCATTTTCATACAATCCCCGCTCAATGACATTTATCTCAGACCCATGGTCAAGTAAAGCAACACAAGGAGTTTCACGCTCCCCTATTTTCACTACCGTTTCAATGGTAGCTCTAGCCCAATGATTTCTTGTGTAGTGACTTCGAGGAATAAATCCTAGAGTCTCTTCTCCATATTGTTGCATTTTCCTTACTCCACCATGCATATTGCTACAAGACAATGCATTTTCAGCCACTTTCTTCTCTTTTCCACATGCTGTCCACTAATTAGTAGCATCCTGCATAAATAATCTAGTACTTACTTCATACTCATATTCAGCCCGAATACCCGATAAACCAGTTTTCTCTTCAAATTGCAGCAATGTACTAATGGTATCACCAAGAAACTGACACTTCCTTTTAATTATGTCAATGATCTCATCATGAAATTCTTGCTTGGCAATGCCAAGTACCTCTCCCAAGGTAAATTCCACCCGACCGTTTAAGATCCGTTCTTCAAGAACCTTCTTAAGATTTGTGGCTGTCTCAATGTTAGATTGCAACTTATATCCTGGCTGCTTGCCCTTCTTTTTGCCCTCTTATTTGTTATCATGTTTTTGCTTGTGTGATTCCATAACATGCTCGGGAGGTGGTTGATTTGCAGCTTTAGGCTAATCCACACTTCTTCTTGTCATTCTTTTAGATATCCCTATAATATCTTCATCTCTTTTTCGTTTTTCTTCCATAAGTACATCCGTGTTTTGTACCTTCGCTAAATATACATACACTGAATATTCATCTACCCGTGATTCCCAACCAATTATGCCATGAATGTCTTGCCTTGCATGAGACATTTCACTATCAGTGACCTTTCTTTTTTCAGCTGCATGTAAAGCATGTGTCCATATTTTAGCCTTTGGACCAACCATCACTTGGCCATGCATTCTATCCAACTGTAGACCAAAAGTAGAAGCATGTACCGCCGCATAAGCATTTCGGACAACCAAGTCTTCCAACAACTTCTGCATATGTCCCTTTCCAAAATTCAAAGCAAGAGGCAATCCCATTTCTTATGTATGGATCTTGCCATCTTTCAAAAAGATAAGCTATCGTGCCAAGGCCTCCTGATAGGCAGCACAATCCTTTCTCTCGTGCTGCAAACTGTCACACCACATACATCTTTTTCCAAGTTTAGGGGCTACTGCCCGTCCCCTTTCCTCTTGTTCTTTTTTATCCAATTTTTCAACCTTCAATTGAAGATCCTGCATCCCTTTGACCAATTCATCCAAGACATCTTCTCTAATAGAGAGAACAATAGCAGGTATAGCCATAGGGTTAGCCACAAAAGCAGGTAGCTTACTGGATACTTCAACTATTTTGCGTGTAACAATGGGCAAACTAGAGACATGCAATCTTTCTCTTCTTCTATGCTTCTTCACAAGTGCAGTAACAGCTTCCTTGACATGTCTCCACTCTGTTTTCAAACCTATCTCTGTAGTCTGATCCTCTAGCAAATCATCAAGCTTCTCTTGAAGCTCAGGATCAGCTGCCTGTAGAAACAATTCAATTTTCTGACTTGCAAGAGCTTGTTGTTTTGCAAGATCCAACTAGTCAAATCGACTTTCAAATTCTCTTAACAATTCCGTAGCCACAAGACCCTTATTGGGTTGTAAAACCCACACTTGAAAAGTTTTGCACGTAATCAAACTAGTGTACTCAATGTTAAATTCTTCCCTGAGTGTCTTCTTGAAGGCTACCTAGTCTGCATCCTGCAAGTATAATTCAGTAATCCGTGCTTTCAGTTCATGAATAGTAACACGTACAAAATACGGCTCCATGCAGATTGAGCCACTCGAAATAATTCCATCTTCTGACCATAAGTATGTACATATGCAGATACATTCCTTCCATTGAATAACTTCACCTCACGCTCAACTACTTGCAAAGCATTCATCACAACACTTTCTATTTGAGCTGAAGCTTGCATCACCTATTGTTGTTGTTGTACATGCATCATCATATTCATATTTTGCACCAACTGTTGCAAAACATCACTGGAGAATGTATTCGAAGATTCTACCATCTTGTCTTTCCTTCTTCCGACGACCTTTCACGTCGGGTTCACCAATGTCGAAGGGGTTTTTGTCGAAAGGTCGAATCCACCGGGGATCAGAAGTAGAAGGAAGTAGAGATAGGAGATGGAAGAGAAGATAGAGAATACCCAAGTGGTAAACACGAAAAAAAAAAATCACAATGAATTGAATCAATATGTATTGAAAGAACCTAGAATCTTTGCACTACTCAGAAGCAATCTCCAGGCATTAGTTCTCCTAGAGCTCCTTCGTAGACCAAAAACATGGATTAGAAAAATCAGCTCTTTTTCTGCTGCCCGGAACTCGAATTTGATGGCTCCGAAAGGGGGGTAAAACCACAGGACGCCTGATCATGGATCTCCCAGATTACTCCTTCCTCTTCTTTCAGTTCAATCTGCAGTTTTCAGCTTGTTTACAGCGATCTCAACGCGCACGATTTCGTCAATCTGACTTTTTCTGAAAAATCTCCCAACTAGCTGAAAAAGCAACTAGCTTTTTGCATGCCATCCTAATCTAGAAGCTTTTTCTAGATTTTTTGGATTTTTACAATAAATAATATAAAAAATAGACTAAAATTATCCAAAAATCTAGTATTTTTGGATAATCCATGCAACTCACACTAGTACTAATGGCTCAGATCACATTGACTCTCTAGATCAATAGAGAAGTCAGATGATGATCCATTCCATACTTTTTCACACTGTGTCCTCATAACATCATGACAATGTCAAGATTGTGGGAGAGAAGGAAGGAGTCTCACTTGTAGCTTTCTTGCTTGCACAATGGGGGAATACACACAAAGGTGGAGGCTGAAAACAGTTTTCCTCTTCTTAGTTGTGTAAGCCAAAAGAAATCAAGTACAAAGAAATAGAAGAACCCTATATATGGGTCTCAAACCAAACTCAACTAACTAAGGTGCCATACTAATTGAGCCACGAACTAGAGTAGATAAGGATAGCTGTCATCTAGCTATTATTCATGGGCGGTGTACCAACCGCATCTGCAACTGACATGTCGGTGACATAAATGCACAACGGTCACCCTAGCATATCACGAGTGGAGCTCGATATCTCAACAGACAATGGGGATGCAAAGTATTTTAGTACTTGGATTTGTGTGAAACTCAATGCACCATAAACATAAATCTATGGAAAGTCATCTATGGTTGCGGAAGGAATTTACCTATGATCCCTTATGAGTTAGTTAACTATCGAAAGATAAATTCAAGCTACTTGTTGAAATGAATTCATGCGCATGCCTATGCCTCAATGAAAAGCGGAGATGGCAATTTGTACTTGGATATTCGGATATGAATTATCCCTACTCGATGTTGCATTCATGTTTGCAGAAATGCCTTGGCCAGTGGATCCATTTTTGGATGCAGGAAAACTGTTGATGCATGTCTCTCTCCATTTTGGGGTCATACTTTTGGCCTATAAATCACTATTTTTCTCTCCTCAAAGAGATGGTGTGTCGGGTGATTCTTCTCGAAAGGATTAAACTTGCGGGGAGATGGGGAGAAAAACAACACATGTGGTTACCCTCTAAGGAGGGGAAGGGAAAGAATCTCTCCCTCTCCTTCTCTCTTCTCTCTTTCTTTTTCCCTCTTCATCTTCTTCCTCTTCTTCTTCTTCCCTTCTTCTTCTCCTCCTTCTCTTCTTCTCTCCTCTCTCTCTCCCTCTCTCTTACTCTTCTCTTCTTCTCCCTCTCTTCTTCTTCCTCTTCTTCTTCTTCTTCTCTTCTTCTTCTCTTCTCTCTCTCCCTCTCTCTTACTCTTCTTCTCTTCTTCTCCCTTCCTTTCCCTCTCTCTTCCTCGACAGTAAGAAAGGGGGGAATAAAGTGGCTTTCCCTTCTTTTTTTCTTTCCGACAGCAAGGGGGGAGAAAAATTTCCAATTTTCTTAATTAAAAATAGGGAGGGGGTGGTTCCTACGCAAGGCAGGGACATCACATCCTCTCCCCCATAGAGAACTCGAGATGTCCTCATCTTGGAAGAATTGGAAAAGACAAGTATTAGTGGGGCTTAGGGCCTATGGGTTAGGACCCACCATGCTTTTGTTGTGCTACTCTGAATGACTCAAGTAGTGCAACTCATATTATTGCAATTAACCGTAGGTACAAGAGTAGGATTTATTTCAAATAGAAGTTGTATTACATGTCAGTAGAATCGCTAGGATCACTAATCATCCTGAAAAGGTGTAGTAGGCTCTAGGTCTTCGTCTTCATATGATTCCTCTATATATCTGAAGACTGCACTTGTGTAGCTTCGTTTCCTTGAAGGTTCAATGTTTTTGGGACTTAGGTCAAGGTAGTCTACTTGGACGTGTCCTAGCTCATTGTAGTGGAAGCATTGATGGTAGGACATCTCCTATGGATGTGCCCTATCTCTCTACACATGGGGCATCTCTTGCCCTGATTTTGAAAAATCATCTTTGTCACAATTGCCCAAATTAATTTCTTAAGCGATTGGCTTTGCTCAAAGTAACACATCTTGCAAGTCCGTTGGACACATTGCTTCTAGATGATAGTTTAAAGGAGTATTTAGACCATGGAAAAAATTGGATACTTGCTATGCAATATCCATAGGCAGTGCATATTTTAGTAGGGTCACAAACTTTGAGTGGTAAGCTTCCAGGATTAATTCCGACTGTTTGAGCTTGAAGAATTCATTCATTCCCAAAGTCTCGTAGGTTGGAGGAAGGTATCATTTGCGTATGGCATCTTTTAGTTGAGCCCAAGTAACAACGGCTTTAGAAACACCTTGATCTTTGCACCATTGCTTCCACCATATCTGAGCTTGGCCAACTAACTTAAGTTTTCTTATCACTGCTTGATTAGAGAAAGCGGTTCTTGAAATAGAGAAATAATCATCCATCCACTCAATCCATATCTCCGTGTCTGTTGTGACGTCTATCCCTTCTCCATCAAACTCGAGTACCTTAATTTTTTTGAGAAGGAATTTCTTCTCTTGCATGTCAGCATTTGTGGTTGCAAAAGATGCCTCATAGTCAAACCATACCACTTAGGTTATTCTATTTAGGATATGTGTATGAACTATACATAAATCAATCAAGAAACATTGCAAAGCTTCGCTTTGATACCAACTATAATGATTTAAGTTTTAGCAGTCCATCGAGAAATGAATCTAAGCATCGCCGCCCGGCACCCCCATGGAATGTTCCGACGTTTGTCACCTATGGTTTCCCGAGTTGCCTTGCAACAAAAGGTTCGCAATCGAACCCACTGGGATCAACCTAAAATCCAGGTTCCTAGTGGTCAAGGTCTCCTGACAGCATTCTAGCATCGGATTTTGGACATCCTACCTTATGCAAAGACACCCAAACTGAAGCACACCCTTACCGCACTTGGTTCAAAGAGAATGGGAAATGAGAGGGATGTGCCACTCAACCTCTCTAACCACAGGGCATAGTTCCATTTTGGTCCCCTAAAACAACATAAATCATGTTTTAACCTAACCATACCTAGAGGTCAAATGATTGTAAAACCTTGTGAGAAGCCTCCTAGTTCTCTGGGACCACCCTATCGTAGGATAGACCTGTCAGGGTTTTTCCCACCCGCTTCCCTTGATAGCTTTAGTTTTCTAATTAGGTCCTATCACATTTATGTGTGACATTCAAAGTTAGCCTCCTTAATTAGGCATTTAAGGGAACAGGGTTCGTTCACGTAATTTACAGCACCGACACGAAAACAAAACAAGTAGTCCTTTTGACAAACAAATTCCCTAACTTATCTTCAATTTAATCTTTGTCTCTTGTCCATAGAGGAGAATTATGTATTCCTTCTGTCCAACAGAAGTTCTCGGTCCAAATCACATGGCACCATAATTTCTATCCAATATCTAGAATAGGATCTCGCAACACCCTAGACATTGGGCTCATAGCAGTCTACACCTCCATTCTGAACTCGAGAAGGGGTGTCCAGAGCTCCACTAACCCCAAGTGACCTAGGAGTGAGACACACTTTCCATAGTTGGCCTTTTCACCACTCAACCTTCAGCCCCTGAATCAAGCAGTGTCCTCTCGGGTTAAAACGTGGTGTGACCTTGGAGATAATCCACCCATGCAAAATAACATTCCTTAATTAATCCAATTAAGAATCAAGACAATCAGCCTAATATCATCTTCCAAGAAGAACATTCCTTTATTCCCATGGCAACTTGTCATTACAGACCCTTGCCATGCATTTACCGTCAAACACAAGCACTTGGAATAATCAACTAATTCACATCCCACAATCAGTTTAATGCAAAAGCATTTAGAACATTATCTAATCAATCCACAAAATAATGGTATCCTTTTCCAAACATTGCACGAATAGTCACAACAACCTTCTATCGCCTATTTGCTCTCCCCATTGGGATCTAAGTGATTCCATGCAAAAATTACTTAACACTTCCTCCACTCAGCTAGGAAATTTCTCAAGACATGAGTTCTAATAATCCTTTACTTTGATTGATAACCAAACCTCTTCCTAAAGAGTACAAAAGCATCGCTCTTTCTTTTGACTTAGGGTTTCCTAATTCTTGAGATCCTCGCTTGTCCTAGATTTTTTGTTGCATCTAGCCCCCAACCCTGAATAGGATTGATAAACATAGTCACTGTCATTGAATCTCAAGGCATCGTAGTCTTAATCCCAATGATTGTTGTTTGTACTAGCTATGCATAACTTCAAGATCCCAATGAACTAATAGTTCTCACGATAGCAAGACTTTAATGCAAGATAAATTTGTGTATACCATCGATGCATGTTCCATAGTGTCTTTCCCATCCATGCACCGTCTATGTGCATAACCCTTAAGTAACCTTATATATTCTTTTATGCCAGATATGACTTTGTCGCGTAGCACAGGGATGCAAAGTATTTGAGTACATGGGTTTGTGCAAACCTCAATGCGATCTATGCAACGTCATTTATGGTTGCGGAAGGAATTTACCTATGATCCCTTATGAGTTAGTTAACTATCAAAAAAAATTTTCAAGCTACTTGTTGAAATGAATTCATGCACATGCCTATGCCTCAATGAATAGTGGAGATGGCAATTTGTACCTGGATATTTGGATATCCATTATCCCTGACGTTGTATTCATATTCACAGAAATGCCTTGGCTGGTGGCCTCATTGTTGGATGCAGGAAAATTGTTGATGCGTATCTCCCTCCGTTTGGGGCCATACTTTTAGACTATAAATCACTATTTTTCTCTCATCAAAGAGATGGTGTGCCGGGTGATTCTTCTTGAAAGGATTAGACTCGTGGGGAGACGAGGTTTAAACTTGGGGGGAGATGGGGAGAAAAACAACACATGTGATCACCCTCTAAGGAGGGGAAGAAAAAGAATCTCTCCCTCTCTCTCTCTTCTCTCTTTCTTTTTCCCTCTTCTTATCTCTCTCTCTCTCCCTCTCTCTCTCTTTCTTTTTCCCTCTTCTTATCTCCTCTCTCTCTCCCTCTCTCTTACTCTTCTTCTTTGCTCTCTCTCCCTCTCTCTTACTCTTCTTCTCCCTTCCTTTCCCTCTTTCTTCCTTGGTAGCAAAAAAGTGTGTGTGTGGGGGGGGGTAAGGTGGCTTTTCCTTCTTTTTTACTTTCCGACAGCAAGGGGAGGGGAGAAAATTTTTTGCTTTTCTTAATTAAAAATAGGGAGGGGGTGGTTCCTATGTGCAACGGGGACATCACAGAAAATGTGAAATTTCTTATGTAGATGTTGGCTAGGCATGGGAAAGCATTTACATTTTAGCCCACTGAAATAGGTTGTGTGGATCCAAATGTTGTCTCTTGAGAATGGTGCATGACATGTGAGACGCTTATCATGGTTGGCATATAAGGGCTGCAAATAATTCTTCTGAGGAGCTCTAGGTTACATATCATAATGTAAAAGTGACGATTGGTGATGTGCAAGAAGAGCATTAGTTCTTTGTGTAAGATAGTTTCTCATATGTAGTGATTTTGGGACAACCCCATATTATAGGAGTGTGTATGGAAACAAAGATACTTAATAATGGTTCTGCTTATGCAAGTGTTAGAAGCCAGGATGGGAGGAAAGTAATCCAATTTCTTACCGTTTGTATTAATCATCTTAGGAATTGAGATATGCTTCGAGAGTCTCCTTTGCATCCAAATGCAAGGGAATTCAAAGACTCATATTTTTGTTTATCGCAACTGTAATGCGGGGCCATAGTGTTGAGATGGAAAGCTCAACATGTGCGGACATTGATGATGGACCGCCTCACTAGATGGGTCCGCACATCTACACTTAGCACGTTGGTGGTCATTATGATACTCACATGGCCACTGACTTATCACTTATTATATTTAGTTTGTTACACCTAACTACAGCTGGCAAAGACATAGCGCCAGTCGATTAGTGTAGTCGGTTATGCATTGTTTGACTTAGTAGTCCACTTTCCTTTATGTTGTGTCTTATCTATACTTTGTGTACATTGTATAGTGTGTGGAAGAAGAATAAGAAATCAGCAAGAAAACGTTTTTAGTCTCCATCTCTCTTAATTGTGTTCTTGAGTGAGCTTCCTCTTGTGTATATAGTGTATATTTGGCGCCGCAGCTCAAGCAAGTCCCTGCACCACACGATTCTTGATATGGTATCACAGCCACACCCCTGAGAGAGGATAATTTTGAAGGCTGAAGTGAAGGATAAGAAGAAAGTTTTGAGCAAGAAAGCAACGGGTAAGAAGATCTCCCATTCTTCCACTCTCTCTCTTGGATAGTGCCTATGGAGGCACCGGAAGTAGGGTCAAGCAAAAATCTCATTTTGCTATGATTTAGTGTACAAGAAGATCACTGTATATTCTATAGATAAGCCCTTTAGGGCTTGCCCACAGTTATTTTGGGTGTCTAAGGCCGTTTCAGGCCCCGTTTTAGAGCCGCAAGGATGGGGACAGCAGTTTGAGGGTACATTGTGATTTCGGTTGTATTGAGTGAAAGTGGATACACAAGTTACAGATTGCGAATCTGTAGTTTTGAGGTGTTTGCAAGAAGAAAACATAAGGTTTATCTGTAAACAGGTTGCAGATTACATGTACTATTGAGCAATCAGTGAAAAAGGTTGCTTGTGTAGTGTTGTGCACGTGTTGTGAAAGATTGCAGAAGACTAGCTCGTTGTGTTGTATCCTTGTTTGTGATAATGGCAGAGAATAGTGAAAATCCCATCATTGAGAAGCTCGACAAGAACAACTACCCTTCATGGAAGTTTCGTGTGACGAACTTCCTCATTGGAAAGGGCAAGGAGCCAGAGCTGGGTATCCCTCCAACCGTAGATGAGTTAAAAGCATGGAAAGAGTGGAATGCGAAAGTAAAAAAGGTGATGTACTAGCTATCTGCAGTCATTGATAATACTATGCTGGGACATATCAGGAATACAAAAACTTCACATGCAGCTTGGACAATTTTTGAGAGCATGTTTTCAGTAAATACAAAGGCACGAAAGATTCAACTCAAGTAAGAGTTGAATGCCTTGAAGAAAGGGAAAATGTATATCAATGAGTATGTATTGAAGGTGAGGAGTATTGTAGATGCTTTAGCAGCGATTGATATAATGCCAGATGATGATGATTTGGTTTCATCCACTCTGAGTGGCCTTAACAATGAGAAGGCATGGAAATTATTTGTTACTTCAGTATACGTACGAAAGCCATTTTCAGATTTTGATGAGCTGATCTCTCTCATGATTACTGAAGAGATCAATATGCAGGTTGATTCGTCTAAAAGAAATGGTGAACAGGTCCAAGCATTTTACTGAAGTTCAGGAAGGGAACGTGGTAGATCCTCTTCAAGAGGCCGTGGTATGGGACATGCTTGCGATAACCAGCAAAATAGGTTCAATCAACAGTTTAGTGAAATGCAGGTTTCTGGAGGCATAGGAAACTTTAGAGGTAGGGGGAGCTCTAGAGCAAGAGGTGGATGGAAGAATAGAGGTTCCGGAAATTTATTGTTTGTCATTATTGCGGCAAAACAAGCCATATTGCAGCCCATTGCTATGCAAAGAAGGATGATATTCGTAGTGGTAAATTGCAGCAAGGAAACTATGCATCGTCTTCACGACAGAATGAAGACAAAAATGAGCATCTGTTTGTTATGCAGCATATGATGAATGCAGCTACAGGAAAGGGGACACATGATGATGTATGGTATGTTAATTCAGGTGCATCTAATCATTTGACTAGTCATGTAGAATGGTTTGGAGAGATGCAGGACTTACAAAACCAAGGTTATGTGTAGACGGGTGATGATTCATGCCACCCAATTTCACACATTGGAAAGGTTCCCTTGTCCTTGTATGATATCCAGACAAAGAGTCTGACAGATGTATTACATGTGCCATCGATTATAAAGAATCTAGTATCTATTGGCCAAATGGTAGAGCAGGGGTTGCAGGTCCGATTCAATGCAAAAGGTTGTTTTGTAGAAGACTTTAATGATAAGTGTAGGTTGATCGCAAAAGGAAGTAGATTTGGCTAAATGTTCACTTTAGATATTGGAATTCCTGCAATGGATGCTGCTATGTATGCTAAAGGAAAAGGAGTAGTTGCAGATATTGAAATATGGCATAAACGTATCGGACATACAAATGTGCAAAGACTGAAATTAATGAAGTCCAGAGGATTGGTTACAAGGTTGCCTTCTTTTAGAGTTGCAAAATTGCATAAAGTCTGTGAAGCATGCCAGTTTAGTAAGTAGGCAAGACAACCCTTATCGCATGATAGAGAAGTGAGCAAAAATATACTTGATGTAGTACATAGAGATGTTTGGGGGCCTACACAGAATGTATCTCTTGGTGGCAGCAAATACTTTTACTTCATGAAGGAAAAGAGTGATGTGTTTGAGCACTTCAAATCTTTTAAGGCAGCTGTTGAAATAGAAACAAGCTTAAAAGTGAAGTGCTTGAGATCAGATGGAGGGGGAGAGTACCTCTCTAATGAGTTTACTGGCTTCCTCAGGACCCATGGGATAAAGAGGCAATTTACTTGCACGTATACCCCACAGCAAAATGGTATTGCAGAAAGAAAAAGCAGGCATATTACAGAAGTCGCACGAGCATTAATGGCTGAAAAGAATATGCCCAAACATTTTTTGTTTGAGGCTGTCCATACTGCTCTTTACATTATGAACAGAACTCCCACAGTTGCAGTTCATGGGATGACTCCTGAAGAATACTTTACTGGCAAGAAGCCTGATGTATCACACTTGAAGGTATTTGGTTGTGTTTTATACGTTCACGTGCCAGATGAGCTACGAAAGAAGCTTGATCCAAAGGAAAAAAAATTTGTTTTTATTGGATATTCTTTAGAGCAAAAAGGGTATCGTTGTTATAACCCTATCATAGGTGAGTTCAGAGTGAGCAGGGATGTTATCTTTGATGAGATGGGAAGTTGGTATACACATGCTGGTGATGTTTTGGATGATGATAATGATCAGGACAGCTATGTGTAGAAAGATAAGCAAGAATCATGGAGTCTTAGTGAACCAAAAACATCATCTGGTACTACACCTATAGTGAGCCCTTGGTCTGGGAGACTAAGGAGTAGCCCCACATCTTTAGGTGGATCTATAAGTGTTGCAGGGAGGAAGGAAAAAGGAAAGAAGAAAGTGATGGATGGTAATGATGCATCTAGCAGTCATTTGGGATTGTATGGAGATTCTAGTGGTTCAGAGAGCTTGGATGATGAGCTTGATATTCCTTCAATCAGGACACCAAGTGTAGAGAGAGCTCATAGTAATGTAAAGGCTCCATTGAGTGATCCAGTGATACACAGATCTAGCAGGGTCAGATACCCTGTTAAAAGATTTGGTTTTGAAGGTTATGTAGCTCAACATTATGCTTATATGGTGAAACTAGTTGAGGATGTTGAGCCCACTTGTTTTGAGGATGCTGTTGGTCATGCTCATTGGGATGCAGTAATGGATGAGGAGATGGCTACATTAGAAGCCAATAAGACTTGGGATTTGGTACCCTTACCTAAGGGTAAGAAAGTTATTGGCTATAAGTGGATTTACAAAGTCAAGCACAATGCAGATGGCTTAGTTAGCAGGTATAAAGTTAGGCTGGTTGCAAAAGGCTATGCTCAAACATGTGGCATAGATTATGAAGAGACATTTAGTCCAATTGCTAGGATGGCAACTGTTAGATGTGTGATTGCCTTAGCAACAACCAAAGGTTGGAGTTTGCACCAAATGGATGTTAAGAATGCTTTCTTGCATGGTGAATTGCAAGAAGAAGTGTATATGGATTAGCCAGTAGGTTATGAGGATTTAGAGCATCCCACATATGTGTACAGGTTAAAGAAGGCGCTCTATGGGCTGAAGCAAGCACCTAGAGCATGGTTTGACAAGATTGGAGAGTATCTTGTCATTATTGGATTTTGTATTTCTGATGTTGATCACTCACTTTATGTGAGAAAGGGAGATGTAGGGTTGGTCATCATAGTCATCTATGTGGATGACTTGATTATTACATGTGACAGTGACAATGGGATTGCTGAAGTCAATGACTTCTTGAAGAAGAAGTTTGAGATGAAAGATTTGGGTGAGCTGAGATACTTTCTTGGTATTGAGGTGATCAGATGTGATGATGGTATATGGCTATCCCAAAGGCAGTATGGCTTGGATATGTTATCCAAGTATGGTATGACAACATGTAAGCCCCTTTCAATACCATTGGAGCAAAATGTGAAGTTGAGTGCTGATGTTGGGGATGTGATAGAAGACCCTACTATGTTCAAGAGAATAGTAGGGAGTTTGATTTACATGACTATCACAAGGCCAGACTTAAGCTATGTTGTTGACCTTGTCACTCAGTTTATGCAAATGCCTAGAAAGCCTCATTTGGATGCAATTAGATGTATATTGAGGTATGTGAAGTCCACTTTACATTATGAACTTTTTTATGAGGTAGATAAGGACGTACAAGTCTTTGGATACACAGATGTAGATTGGGTTGGTAGCATGTGAGACAGAAGATCTACAAGTGCATTCATGTTTTCCCTTGGTAGTGCAGCAATTACATGGAGCAGCAAAAAGCAACCTATAGTTGCTTTATCGAGTACAGAGGCTGAGTATAGAGGTGCTGCAAAGGCAGCATGTGAGGTGGTATGGTTGCAAAAGTTATTAGGTGATTTGGATGTTCAGGGAGATAGTCCAATTGTCATTCATTGTGACAACATGAGTAGCATACAACTAGCTAGGAATCCAATGTTCCATGGTAGGACAAAACACATTGAGGTGCACTACCACTTTGTGAGAGAGAAGATACTTGCAGGAGTGATTGACTTGGTATATATCAGCACACAGGATTAGATAGCTGACATTTTCACAAAGGCATTGGGTGCAGAGAAGCTTCGAGAGTTCCGAAGCTTACCTCAAGTTGCAGAGATAGAGTTGAGCTTGAGGGGGAGTGTTGAGATGGCAAGCTCAACATGTGCAGACATTGATGATGGACCACCTAGCTAGATGGGTCCGCACATCTACACTTGGTTATTATGATACTCACATGGTCACTAACTTATCACTTATTATATTTAGTTTGTTACACCTACGTACAGCTGGCAAAGACATAGCGCCAGTCGATTAGTGTAGTCGGTTATGCATTGTTTGACTTAGTAGTCCACTTTCCTTTATGTTGTGTCTTATCTATACTTTGTGTACATTGTATAGTGTGTGGAAGAAGAAGAAGAAACCAGAAAGAAAACATTTTTGGCCTCCATCTCTCTTCTTGTGTTCTTGAGTGAGCTTTCTCTTATGTATACAGTGTGTGTTTGGCACCGCAGCTCCAAGCAAGTCCCAGCACCACGTGATTCCTGACACATAGTATTGTTGTTCTAAGCATGTACTCTTCTCTTGATGGAATAAACCATGTATTTACTCTATTAGTTATTTTTTGTTTACAACAAAAAATTCATGTTAGTTTAAGCCTATGGAATCCATGTGCAATGCATATCTATGGAACAAGCTAATAATGAGCTAAGAGCATTGGGATTGTTACCTAAAAATGATGGTATTTTAGGCCTCTTTTATGGCTGAATATTACTCACACTATGACTGAAATTTCAACAACTATAAATATAGAAAATGAGACTAAAATAGAGTGTCGTTAGTATGTTCTTTGGACATGTATGACATTATAGCATTGTTTTCTTAGTAGTAGGAAGGATTACAATGGGATAAAGAAGTTGTGGAGACAAAGTATAAGATGATTGTCAAAAAGGTGAAACCAGTTGCTTTGCCACTTCCACTAGACAGTGAGGGTCTATACGAGAAAGTATCAAGGTAGCCAAGTTTACAAGATCCTAAAGATATAGGTCATTAAATTAGAGCTAAAACATTAGAGGAGTTGAAAGTTTATGCAAAAAGGTTTTCTTTTCCTAGTAAAAGATACTGTTTTATGCAGATGTTGGCTAGGCATGGGAAAGCATTTATATTTCAACCAGCTGAAATAGGTTGTGTGGATTCGAATGTTGTCTCTCCTATGGTAATATTTAGTGTTCCACATGTACCATCATATGGGACTTGAGGCCTATCTAGTGCCTAAATCTTACTTGCCAAAGCTAATGGATTTGGTAAATGAAAAGATTTGCATGAAGATCTTGGATCCCTCTTCAGCCCTATACTCAAATCATTGGTTTATTGTTCCCAAAAAGAATGGGGCTTTGAGATTTAATCAAAATATGTAGCTACTCAAGAAAGTGAGGATAATAAATGTAGGTGTAGGTCCTGTGGTTGATGAATTCGTAGATGCTTTTATAGGAAAAGCTACCTATTATTTGGGTGATCTTTGCTTGGGGTATGATCACTTTCAGCTTGCAATTGAGAGTAGGGATATCACAACCTAAAGACTCCCTCGAGGTTAGTATGGATGTGTACTCTCCCACAGGGTGCAATAAACTCAATGGCACACATGGAAAGTGCTAATAATATGGTACTCAAGGATTTTATACCACAATTTACAATGCCATTCTTTGATGATGTTCCAATCAAAGGGTGTGAAGTGGATAAAAAGAATGAAGAGATGGATGCTCATGGATGCAGATAGTTTATTGCAGACCATATTGTTGATTGTGAAAGGATTTTGACACTCTAGAAGAGGTGCATTTAACTCTTTCTGGAGTCTTTGGAGTTGAAGTGTTTTGATTGTTGGGCTTATGTGTGGATCCTATGGGCAAAGACCATCACTAGTGAAAATGGATGGGATTGATAGAATGCAAGATGTATGTACGAATGTATTTGAGGTACGTAGATTCTTAGGTGCATGTGTGTTTTATTTGATATGGATCCCTCACTTTGCAAATGCAGCTAATGCTCTATATCAGTAGTTGAGGAAAGGCTAGAAGTTTCACTAGGAAAGGAAGCATTATAAAACAATGAAGAAATTGAAGCGGCTCTTGAAATCTGTTCCTACATTAAGAAAGACTTATTATTCACATGGGAATCCTTTCATTATTACTATTGATACCAGCCTACCAATCGGGATTGGATGGGAAATCGGTAAGATGATGATGAAGGGCAAAGATATGCTATTTGGTGTGGTGCTAAAGTATTGACCAAACAATAGAGAAGGTATCCACAGGTAAAAAGAGAATTATGGGAAATTGTGACAGCCCTGAAATATGATAAGGATTATTTTATGGGTACTTGTGTAGTCATTAAGACTCATTATTTGCTAGTATTGGGTACGCTTACTAGTTTTTCTACCCTAGACATTGCAATGCTCCAGTGGATTGCATATATCAAAATCTTTGAACCCTAAATTTTAGCATATTGTAGGAAGAGATAACCTAGTGGTGGTGGCAGACATGTTATCTTGCCACGTTGTTGAAGGGTTTTCGAAAACAAAGTCGCGACCACAAAGGTCCTTGAGAAATTCCAAGACAGAAGATCAAGCGAAGCAAATAATCAATATGAATATGATGCCAAGTAACAGTTGTATTACTGCCAAGATGTTTACAAAATACAAGACGAATTCAAATCTGATCAGCCCACTGGTTTTAGGCCACCCAATCTAAAGTAGAAAATTCAACTCTCAAGCTCATATCTCAAGCTCAAGAATTACTCTAAATGCCCAATTGCCGCAAAAGGTGAAGTGGAATTAGTACCGTGTACCAAATGTAGTGGTTGAGGAACACCTCCGAACCTTAATATTGTCTCAAACTGCTATATCATTCGCATAATCAGTGCACCCATAGGGCTGTCCATGACCACATTAGTAGATGATTTTGATGTGGCCACAAGTTCAGTGGGAGCATTGGGAAGAGTGGTCATAGTTTCCTGGTTTATAGACTGTTTAACAGTACCGTTGGCAATGGTGCTGGTCACAAGTTCACTGGGAGCATTGGGAAGAGTGGTCACTATATGTCTAGTTGTCTTTTGTGCATCCAATCCTCAAATTGGAGGTTTTCTGACAGTTAATGACCAGCAAAGAACCTTCAATCAAGCACATTCAAACTTCATTTAATGTACCCTCAAGTCATGAGTGATCTGTCCTTATTTACTGTTGTCTACTGTTGTTAAAACAGAGTAACCAATAACAGTAAATCTCTCCTAGTTCTACTTCCCTACTTTCCTTCCTCTCAATAGCTTTGATAAGTAAAGCATGGATTGAGTAAGGCTAAAGCTTGCTTTGCCTCTCCCTCACCAATTCAAGCTGCACTATGTCCACCATCCAGTCAATGCGTTCAGCAACATACTCGACCATCAGCGCGATCATCACATTAACAAGTGTTCAGTTATTCAGCATGATCCTCTCCATAATCACGTCAAATATGGGACATCCAAACATACTCCAGTCTGTTTTGCTTCATAATTTCTCTTTGTGGCCTTCTTTTAGTAAAGAATTGCAGTCCTGGTATGCGAATGTCTATTCCACAGTAGTGAGGTTCACCAAGAGAACACGTCAATGACTACTAAGGTAGACCTATTTATAAGCTACCTACCATAAAGCAGGTGACAACTGGAGACAATAAGAGCCCTGACATCATAAACACGCAGGCAGTGATCGTAATCCTCTCAAATCATAGCTACTCCTTCCTTCCGTTTTGCAGGCGACCTTGCAGTAATCTTTGAGTCTCCATTTGATCTAGTCAAAGTAGCAATAATTAGCTTCTTGTACCCGCAACCAGTCTTCAATCAATTGATGCTGCTTGTCCTCCTTTCAGTGTCGAGCCTCCTCCTTTTGTCCCCACGACAATGCTTGTTTGCACATAGAGCATCCTAATGGCAGTTGTTACCTTCAGAAGTATGTATCTTCCACTGTTCATCCTGTCATGTAGCTAAAAGCAGGTCGAGCCCATCAATCCCCGTTCTTCCCCCGCAGTACCACACCAAAAAAAGCCTCCCCATTTCTACCACCTGCCACCTCCAGCTTTCTTTCTGTCAATTGCTTTTCTTTCCCTTTTGTTACATGTGCATCTCTCCTAAGCCTTAGAGAGTTCATACCCCCAGAACGGCGACCATGCTTTTCTTTTTTTATTAGAGTATATCCTCTTTTTCTGAAACACAACCCCGTAGTGTGAAAGAAAAGACTCTTGTGTCACTGAATCAAGAATCAAAAGGCAGCCAAAAGTAGGCAGTATTAAGCCTTTCAACAAGCTCATAACAAGCTCCTTGTTGCTCAATGAACTTTGGCATAATTTTGTTTTGTTGATTACCATCCATATCGCTTGACAACACAAGATCTTCCCTACTCTTAGATTTTGGACTATGCAAATGATGATTTTTTATCATCCACAGTTATTATGCAGCTAGTCAACTCTTGGGCAGCTCCAAAATGTGTGGAATGAACCACTACAGCCAAATTTTCTATGATGCCACTGTCAAAAGCTGAATGAACAACAGTCTCAGCAAGGGCTTAGGAGTAAAGTTCCAGGTCCAACGTGCATTCACTTCCGTGAAAACTTTAGGTCAATCCATGACTTGTATCTATCATGCAGTATATCACAAACATCTTGTAGCTTCATGTTCTCAAATACACCATTTGAAGTAAGAAATAGAGCCAAGTCATGGGCACTTTGTTCTTGCCACTCTGTAAACTCCGGTTCAACAATGACACCATAGCTTTTAAATGGAACATCACCAATAGCTCTAGAAATTGCAAGCTGCCCATTCACCCTTGGCACCCCATCCCAAGTTGATATAAAACCACCTGCTGCTTCAATTCGAGCCCTCTGACTCAATCTACTTGGCCGATGGTCAACAGTCAGTAGCTCCTTGGCTGACCATAAAACTGAAATGTCTTCTTTCTCAGTCCTTGTCCATGATTCCAACCACAACAATATGCATCATAACAAACACAGCATTGCAATAGAAATTATACAACACCATGTAGTTCAATCTTTGGTAATTCCAATGTCCATGCACTAATAAGAGCTTTCTCAAGAATCTGAAGTGTCCCATAGAAAATTCTGAAGACATAACTTCTTGCCTTCCTTCTTTTCCGCTTTTCTACATGATATACAAGCATTCATTCACACACACGCATAGATAAATGCACACAGATAATATTATTTACAATGGAACAAAGTCCCAGCACATACACAGTTTTGAGACGATAAATGAAAACACACTTATGGAAAAACTAGGGTTCATTTACACACAAACATGTAAGCCACACGCAGAACAAAATGCAAACACAACGACTAAGTATGAACAAAACACGAATGTCACACACACAACCTTTTTGGTGGATTCCACACCTCAGATACGTAGCAGCATGACGATGCTATGAGAATGAAGATGGGATGATGGATGAGGAGGAATAAGATGACTTTCTTGCAGTTGAAAATGATGTTTTGATTAGTAAAACTAAATTGGCAGTTGTTTTAACTACAGATACAACTCTCATGAATGCAAGGACAACATCAAATGTAGTAAATACAACAATTGGTTTATCAAGTACAAGTATTTTAAGAGTGAATGTAAAAAAGGGAAGGAGTTGCTACAACACTAATAGAAGCTTAGATAGCAAAGAGAAAGCATATTAGATGTTATGTATCTTGTGTAGAAGTGTTTCTGGAAGACAAATATGAAAGAGAGTGGCTGAGAATTGATGAACACCTCAGCAAAATAATAAAGAGAGATGAGTGGTTGGATGAGGAGCTTAAGAAGATCAAGAGGAAAGCTTATGGGTTTTTCTTAAAAGAGAAAAATTTATGGGTTTTTCTTAAAAGATAGGTACTTGTGGAAAAATGCTAAGAAGAAACAGGGTATACCATTACGATTTTTGGGTGACAAAGATTCACAAGTAAACATTATGCAAGAATTTCATGAAAGCTTATGGGCTAGTCATAGAGGTGTTTGGGGTAGTTTTGCAAAGATCAAAGAAATATATTTGACATGGTAGGGCACGTATAAGGATGTTGCTCACTTTATGGAAATATGTATGACATGTCAAAAATGTATTCATCTGTGAGACATCAAAATGGATTGTAGCCCACATATCCCTTGTCTCTTCATTTTAAGTGGGTACTCGATTTAGTCACGATGCCTACAGGTTTTGGCAAATGAGATATCATGTACTTGCTTGTGAAGACTTGAGTAATCAAGTGGAAGGGAGAGCTCTACATACCAAGACAACAAATACAGTGTGTACTTTTCTCTTGGAAGAGATCATTTGTTGGTATGGTTGTGTGGGAAAATTTATGGTAGATAAGGGTGAACTAGATGCAAATGAGGCCCATGATTGCTTTACATGGTTGGGGATAAAGCTTGTGTTAACTTCAGCTTATAATCCTAAATAAAATGGAAAAAGTGAAAGAGGTCACACACCTATTGTGAAGGCATGCAAAAGCATATGGAGAGAAGGTAAAAGAGTGGCCACGATTTCTCTCTCATGCTTTGCTCAGCTTCTGACAAAACAACTCATAGTGTTGTTATAGGATATATGCCTCCTGAACTGATGTATGGTCAAAAACCTATCATACCGATAGAAGATATGATAGTCACATGGAGTGTGCTACCTTGGGAAAAGGAGTTGAAGCGAGAGGAGTTGTTGACCTTACATATTAGATAGTTGGAAAGAAAGTAAGAAGATATAGAGACAGTAGTTGCAAAATTAAGGGCAACAAGGATACAAAACAAGAAATGATTTGACAAAAGACATAGATTGAGGCCAAAAACCATACAAGATGGGGATTGGGTGCTCATTTAAGATAATAGTTAGACAATTAGCATAGTGCCATACATAGAATGTCTCCAAATGATGGTTCCGAACCTATATAGTATGACATGTGTTTGATAATGCTAGTTATGCATAAAATGAGCTAGATGGGACAACCATAAAACTTTCAACAGTAGGGAATAGAATCAAATTATTTAAGAGGTGGGAATCTATTGCCTATGAGTTGCTAGAACTGGAAGAAAATAGTGGCCATGATACAAGGGCTAGCCAAGAAGATATGGACGATGAAGAAGCAAAGGATATGGTTGTAGAGGATTAGGAGGACTCAGAATCTAGTGACATCTAGGAATTTGATATATACCAGAGGATGTGTAGGTTCAGAGGGCGTGGATGTCATGTCGCTATGTGGACATAGTGTGAAAAACCTTGGAATGCATCATCATTGGGCTTTCTGAGAGCGGAATTTAGGTGACGGGAAGTGCTTAAAAATAGCTAAAAATTATGAATATCAAGGGAAAAATATTCACTGTCAAAGGCGGCGGCTCGATCTAGGACGATTTTAAGCGCCAAAGTGCTTTAAAGGCGCCCGAGCGACACTTGGTAATTTTTCATAATTTTTCAGACAGTCATGCGGGTTGACACAAGCTACTGGCCAATGCGGGATACTAAGCCGGACGCCCAGGATTTTTCAGAGCTCGATTCCGAGTCCGGACGGGGAAATGGCCAAGAAACCGGTCAAGATGCGAAGAGGTGGACAAAATTTGGCCAAAATGAGTAAGTGACTCTTGGGAGCCCAAGATTAAAAGTCACATGAAATGTTAGATACAAATCGTGGTGAGAGAAAGGAGGAGGAGATGGCGCCATCACGTCCGAAAAATGCGCCCTCAATGTTGATCATCTCATCTCCAGCCTGCAAACAACCCCCCCCAATGAGCATTGGCACTCATTTCCCTCTGTATGCAGACTCTATCGCCGCCCTTCGCTCGCGCAATTATGCCCTCTTTGGAGAATTCTGATTTCAGTCTTTCTCTCTCCTCCCTCTCTCTCTTCTAAAGGCAAGTTCATGTGGGGAGAAGAAGGAAGAAGAAAGAATGATGGAGGCTTGTCCGGCATGGACCGGATTGCTACACGGGCTGAGAATGGTGATTTGTGATGTTGCTGGACATGAAGTGTTGCTGTTTTCCAAATCTACAGCCATGGAAAAAAAAACCCGAAACACGCGTTTAAGCGGTAAACTAAAAAAATTACAAAGAAAATTTAGTGTTTTATGCTTTTGATTGATGGAATGCCGTTCATATGGACTAAGATTTGATTATGCTGCTAATTCTTCTGAGTTCTTACTGTTTATAACCAGAAATTATGAAAAACATGCATTTCATGGCTCGAAATAATGTCAAGAAACCCGAAAACGCATGAAAAATGGGGAAAACCGTCGATACACATCAACTAATCTTTCAATTTTGTTGCAAATGAACTAAGGGCCACAGCCCACAAACTGGTTTTCATTTTCAGCAATTTAAAAAATACAAGAAAATGGCGGGAAAATGATAAAAAAACCATGAAAAATAGGGGAAAAATACATTTGGGGCTACGAAAAATATAGAAAAATAGGATTTATGTTTGTTGATGTATAGCAAGGCTGGGGCATGAAGTTATGCTTCAGTTCAGCCTTGTTTATATGTTTTAGTGCGTGTTTCCTTCCTTTCTTCACATAAAATGACAAGGAAACCCTAAAAGAAATGAATGCAATGATGCACTATCATTGGGGAAGGGTAGAGTTGTGGAAAAAATGGTTAAATGCCGCTGAGCATGAGGAATAATTTTTTGATTTTATATGCATTGCATCTAGGACGGAATAATAATGATAAAAAATTAAAACCTAGTAGCACGAAGATCACTTCGGTGCTAGGTGTTGCAGCGAAGCACAAAGCGGTTAGAAAGAAAAGCATGAAGGAGATGTTTTGCACTTGCACGCTGCTGGTTTTTTAAATGTTTGAGCACTAGGCATCCACCTCTTTGCATGATCATTTAGAGGAAATTAAAAGTATCAGAGTCAGCTCCTGGATATGCATAGCAATTGTTTTCAGTAGGCCTTTGACCCACCGTTGAGAGCGTGAGGTTCCTATGCTGTAGGCTAGTCGTGGGATCATAAAGGGGAAGTCAAGTAAGGACAATGGTACATTCGTGGATACGTTTATTTGGTACCTTGAGCGACGTTTGTGCAAAATGTCTAAATGTTGAGCGGTGCATCGAGGGGCCAATCCCCAAGGTGTAGGAGAGTCGCAGAGGGTTGACGGCATTCAGCCGTAGGAGGAACCCCATGTGTGTGTGATTCGAGCCTTTTGGCTATGTGAAAGGGACTCCCTCTGAGGAGTAATATTGGGTTAGGATCAGTTGGACTACAACGTATTACAAACGCAATGTTTAGGAAGGCAGAGATTTTGATAGACGCTCCTGGCCGCGAGGCCGAGGGGTTGTCTTATGTGTAGTGACGAGGTCCGGCTAGTGCATGAGCCAGTGCCGGCCCGTTTTTAGGTCCATCACTTTCTTATTGATCTAGAAAGTCAATGTCCTATTAGTCATTAGTGTCTATGTCCATAGTATGGATGGTTCAAAAATAAAGGATTTTTGGATAAGTTTAGCCTATTTTTGATATTTTGTATATTATTTCTTGTAAATATCCTAAAAAGATATAGAACACTTCTAGAATAGGGTGATATGCAAAAAACAAGTTGCTTTTCAACTAGTTTGG
Organism: Lygodium microphyllum; assembly: GCF_053477565.2. Classification (NCBI taxonomy): domain Eukaryota; kingdom Viridiplantae; phylum Streptophyta; class Polypodiopsida; order Schizaeales; family Lygodiaceae; genus Lygodium; species Lygodium microphyllum. The sequence continues at coordinate 73,969,208 of NC_141141.1, forward strand.
GAGATGTCATGCAAAGAGAAAGGACTTCTGACTTCACATGACGTGCAATCATAGTTTTCAAGTAGCAAACAACACTCCAAAGAACGAGAAGAAGAAAAAAGAGTGATTTGAGAGAGCTTTGAGCCCGTGTCCTTTGCTTTTACCCCCCTTTTGGAGCCTACAAAACTATCGGATTTGTGGTTTGAGAAAAAGAGAAGAAGCTAATGTTTGGTGGATGTTTTTTGTCTATCAAGGAGGTGCTCTAGGAGATCTAATGCTCGAAGATTGCTTCCGAGTAGTCCCAAATAAGGATTTTTAAAATCTTCTTAGGTTCTATCAATACATGGTGCTTTGAATCATTGAGCTTTGTCTTTATATTGTGTAAAGGATTTGGCAGATTTCAATGCCTTGCCTTTTTTTCAAATTCTCTTCTATATCCTATTCTCTACTTCCTTCTCTCTCTAATTCCCAGTGGATACAACCTTTCAACTAAAACCCCTCCAACAGTGGTTACTCACCTCCTATAGCAAGAGCAAAGTCTCTACAACCCAAGAACTAGAAGAGCTGAAATGGTTAGCCGATTTTGACTCTTCCTTTCTATAAAAATGGTATAATCTTCATCTCTATTTCGACCAACTCCTGGCTGAGAAAGAATTGCACGTCACTAGCAGGATGAACTCATGTGATTTCTTAACTGATGTCATGAGAGTGTCCTAACCTACATTACACACATAGGCATTAGGCCTCAAAACATGGACCGTCATGCCCACTTAGAGTATAACCTAGATTTCTATGCTTCGCTCATGAAGAAATAAAGCACAACAAAAATAGGTGCTTAATTCCCTTAACCCTTTATCCTCCAATTCTAGGAAGGATCTTCCTCATTCCCGAAGGGGAGGGGTTGAGGCAGAAAAGAACTTAAAATTTAGAACTTTAAACCAAACTTCAAAAGCAAAGAAGGATTAATATAGTGAACTTGTACTTGAAGAAATTTTTTTATGAAATTCGTACCTGGAAAGTGTGCATTGCTTGAAGTATAAAAAATTCCCATTCCTTACTAGAACATCGCACCATTCCATAGTGTTTTGTTATATATTTCTCTTTTTTATGTAAAAGGTACTCTCAAATGAGCTAATTGTAAGCTGTTGCGCCACAATAGAAACTTGAGATGGAAAGATAACTTTCATTCTCATAGGAAGAGCATAATAGGTACCAGTCGGCCACTCAAACATAAGTCTATAACTAGCTAAAGTACTGCAGTGTCAAAAACTTGGAAGAGCTGGTGAATAAGGAAGATGCAGTGAGACAAATAGTCGATCAATGCAATCTCCATAGATACATAGAGAAGGTTGGTTGACCATGATAGGTGCACATAGTTTCTAAGAACTTTGGATGCAAGAAAGAAGAGTGGCATAATAACCATTAGGAAGGAATGCTTGCCCAAAAGGATAGAAGTTGTGCTTAGCCATGAAATAGTGGAGAAGGCTTTAGGGTCGACCAATAGACAGAGAAAGAGACCAAAGAGGGATGTTTATGGCATGCTAAAGATGTTGAAGACAAAGGTGCATACCAATGATGGGATTAGTCTAGCAAACATCCCTAACCCCATTGTCTAGTTGCAGGCAAAGATGGTGTATGACATGTTCTCTAGTCATGGATACAACACCCTCATGGCCCAGATCTCCCAGTGTCAATGATTAATAGTATTGCAATAGGGGGCCCTAGATGAAATAAATCTCAATATCTACATCTACAAAATGATTGAATTGTTAGCCAAGGCATTTTCATCAAGCCAAAGACCTGCAAGAGGTGAGTCACCAGCCACCATGACCAAATCCGACTAGAAACGCCTACGTCAAAAGAATCCATGATAGAGTTTGGAGGGGTAGTGAGACAGCCATTATCCAAGAAGCTGTGGGAGAGATGGAAAGGGAATGATAAGTAGGGGAGACCCTAAAGACATCTACTATTCATCAAGAGAGGTACCTCTCACCAATTGCAAAAAGCCTGTCAATGTCTCCAAAATTGAGAAAGGTGGGAAACAAAGAAGCAAGCAAGCCATAGAAAGAGAAGGCAAAGTGAGCCGCAAGGAAGAAGGGAGCTAAACTCCAAGCACATCAGCAATAGAAGGGGTCAAGTGAAAGGACGAGTAGTAAGCAAGGCGGGAAGGGTTCAGTCCCATCAAGCTAGGAAAAGCATAAGAAAATCATGTTGAAAATCTTGGACACGAAGAAGGAAGCCACAATTGGAGAGGACAAAGCCTTAGCAGCCATGCAAAGGAAATCCAGGGAGCTAGAGGATGAACTGAAGAAGAAGCATGAAGAAGAGGAGGAACACTTGCAAAAGGTAGAAGAAGAGTCTTGAAGGACAGAGATAAAGCGAACAAGGAAGCAACAAGAGGAGGAGAAAAGGCTAAGGAGAGAAGAAGATGGGAAAATGGCCCTCGCCTCCATTAGGTTGTCTATCGAGTAGCCCTCCCGTGCAGAAGAGTTGGCCACTAGGAGCTTAGATGATATGCCTAGAACTAGCTCTACGCAGTGGTAGAAGCGGCTTGAGGACCCATAGTGTTAGGAAAATTGAAGGCCCATTAGATCCACTCCTACTCGTCATGGTTTCCACCACTATCACCACCCAAGAAACCACAGATGCAATAGTGGACCAAAGCAACATGATGGCTTGGATACAATACCTAGTCAATATGGTGCACCATCTTAGTCCAGCATCTAGTGGAGGAGTCCTAGTGCCAGGAAGGAAGAGGCCTACTGCTATTGATGCCAAATCCAAAAAAGACCCGAAGAAGGCAAGAGTGGAAGCCTCAACTATGTCCATACCCTCGGCCACACTAGAGTACAATATGATGAGCATGTCCAAGAATTACTAGGCAAACTAGGAAAAGTAAAAGAAGAGAGGAAGGAAGTAGTGGTAGAGTTGGAAACCAAAAGGGAAACATTTTCGGCTTACCAACTCGAAAAAAGATGCCAAATAGACACCCAACTAAGGCAGATATGCAACCTGAGGAAGGAGTTGAAAGGAAAATAGGTACCTGAAGAGAAGAAGGATGTAAAAGAGTCCCACAATAAGGAAAGAGGAGAACAAATGATGCTAAAGGAGGACTTTTTGGTCCTCTTGCAGAAAAATGAGCAAATGCAAGAATACCCCAACTAGCTAAAGAAGATTGGAGATGAGCTCACTAAGGAGCTATAAAGGGTTAGGAGTCAGGCCTACGTAAAACTGGTAGCCAAAAAGCTGACAGAGGTGGAAAATCAACTTCAGGTGACCCTCTAAAGCAAGAACGACTGGCAAAGCAACTAAACTGCCTCAAACATTAGAAAGAGGAGATGCTCAAATTTTGAAAAAAGCAAGAGCAAATGGGTATGATGCTGTCTTAATGCTAAAATTAGGATGTGGAGAGAATGAGCAAAAAGGCCAAGGCTTGGGAGGAAAATTCTATTGGGAGACTTAGAGATCTTATCAAATGCCTCGCCTTGGCAAAAAGAAAACAAATCATGGCATTGGTAAGGGTGGAAGGAGTGGAGGTAGGTCTCAAAGTCCAACAACAAGCCTTCCTCAACACAGTCCTCCATGTGACCCAAGCTCTGAGTGGCGATACCATAGAAGGGATGCAAAGAAAGCTAGAACTTACAAGATGAGCCATGAGATACAGCCTCTATAAAAGAGTATCGAAAGAGAGCACTAGCCTAAGCACAGAGCAACAGCGACAATATATAATGCAGGCAAGGCTCTTGACAAAGGAACTAGAAGAATTAGGGTTTGGAGAGCCATAACAACAAGCTCAACCATCCATTGCAACCCCAATAGAACTACTAAGAGAAGAAGAGCCAAACTTTGAGCGGGGCCAAACAAAAAAGAACAGCCACATGAGTCGAGCCCAATGTAGCAAATGCAAGCACAAATGGAAGAGTAGGGTGAGGAACTTTCCCTTGAGAGGGTTGTGAAAATGAAGTGTAGGCACAAAAAGCAAGTGGAGTTAGCATAAAGGAGGCTCCAAGCAAGACCGCAACAAGCTCCTGAGGTGGATACAAATTCCACAAAGAGAGGAAGGCTACCCTGTAAACTAAGCCCAGGAACTAGCTATTTGGGAGAAATGGGAAAACCAAGGTCGTAGAGCCTTTGACTTCTCCTCCCTCTACTCTCATTCCTTAGACAGAGTTCTATCTCTAAGGGTGGTGGAGCAAGTGATCTGGCTTGTGCAAAGGCTAGGAGGCAGATGGATAGAGAAAAGAACTAGACACCCCACAAGGTGGTAGAGAGAGCCCGAAAATTATTGGCAAGACAAGGTTTGGGAGATTCCCTCGGGTAAGTTACTCATGAAAATATGTGTGCATCACGTGCGTTCAAAATAATGTATTTTTAAAATACCATTTTTATACATTTTTTACATACAAAAGGATGTAATATAAATGAGTTATTTACAAATTGAATAGAAAAAGGTTATGTTTTATTCGTGAAAATTCACAGATAAGGATATTTATAAATAGGCCTTGAACGCACGTGAAGTAGAGAATATACATATAGTAACTTCCCCAAGGAGATTGCAAAGACCATTAGCGGATATGAAGCCTAACCAAAGTGGTGGTGATGTGTCTAGGACACCAACCTTGATTCTTGGATAGCCTTTTGCAGTATCACACATGACAAGCACAATGATCCCACCGACATGTCATATCTGCAGTGAATAGGAGTAGAGTATAACTCGGATATGCATGGAGACTACAAGTTTCCAAGGATCTATGAACATGAATGCAAAAAATCTAGAGGAGTGCCTAATCTTCACCAAGTAAGACATCCACCCATCCAATCACGTACTTCCTTGAACAATTCTCATCTTACCCCGACCCCACCTTTATTATTACATGTAATTGCCTTAGGATACTTAGGGATTTGCTCAAGCAAAAACCCACACTAGAAGAGACATGACTATTCCCACTCTTTTTTTAATCTAAATGCACGAATTGATAGATGCATGATGGCATGTCTTATGATGAGGGCCACACTGTTGCCTTCTTTTTGCATGGCCATTCTTGAAGATATCAATAATGGCCACTTCACTAAGTGCAACCACCCCTTCCTATCAATGACGCCTCTAAATATATACATTAATATAAAGGGCTACTGGCAGAGTAGACCCTTTCTTACCAAGTCCCTTAGACCCCCTCATAGTGTTGCTCTTGAAGAGCATAGCATGACATCTAGCATGCTTCCTCATAATGTACTAAATATATTAAAAAGAGGGGGGAAGAGATAAAGAAAAAAATAAAGCAAAGAAAGGAAAAAGATGAAGCATAATTAAAGGAAGAAATGGAATTCGCATCTATCATCAGAGTGCCCCAAACCGTGCACCTGAGGATAATTATATTCCTAGCCCCTTTTCCCACTTCACATACTTACAACACATCAAGGGCAAGACACACCTAGGAAGTTTACACTCTCCTAGACCTCTCTCCCAAAGTCACACCCACAACACCTTCTCTTATACATGAACTGGGTCCTAAAGTGTTGGACAACACCTTCTCTTATACATGAACTGGGTCCTAAAGTGTTGGACAACACCATGGGCTTGCCTCAACTCCATTGGCATAGACACCATGTACTGTATGGTGGAGTAGACACAACCCCAGGTAGTGCACTTCCTTTTTTGTTCCAAGTACATTTGACAACCCATGATCAACCAATGACATTGGAGGCCCCCATCACCCACTCAATTGCCTTTTGCAACCTCTCATCCATTCTCTTATGCTTCTTCTCCATGGCCAATCTCCCCAATGCCCCATCGTCGACCCACATGGCAAACTCTCAACCACCCAAAGTCCTCACCAACAAGTGCCATGGGACTAGCACTCAGCTAGGAGGGGACTAATGTTAACCCCAATGCAAAGAAAGTTAAAAGAAAGCAAATGAAAATAAAAAATGTGCAAAGAAAGTGAAAAGAAATAAAAAAGATACATGGCAAAGTAGAAAAAGATCGTTCAATGGAAAAAACAGGAGGAAAGGGACCAAAAGCATAAGAAACAAACTTAAAAGTCCAAGGAAAGTGCAACAAGATAAAGGCACATTTTAAAGATAAAAGTGCACCCTAAATCCAAGTTGTAAAAGAGAGCTAGGCTCCGTCTCATGTAGTTTGTAAAGATAGATGGGAATGGATAAAGGAACAATGTAAATAGGAAGGAAAAACGAAAAGAGGACTAGGCTAAAATGGTTGTTCATGTAAGAAAGGGGATAGGTGCCCAAGAGGAGTAGGGCATGTATAAAAGGCAAAAAGTAAATGAAGAAGCTTATTCTTAAGTGTGGCCAAAACTAGCTCTCATCCTCTTCTTCTTCTACTTCTTCTTGCTTGTGCTTGTGCTTCAATGAGGGAGTGTGAGGGAGTGAGGGATTGAGTGTGTGAGGATGAGGGACCATGGTGGAGAAGCTTTCCATCTCCTCCTCTTGTCTTCTTGTCTTCTCTTCTCTTGTCTCACACGTGGCAATGGAGCTTGCAAGCTTGAGGATCAAGATTTCTTGAGCTTGCACCTTGGATCATGGAACTTTCAAAGATCTTGTGGGAGGAGGCAACTGGATCGGGCATGAAGGTAAGCTCACAATACTTGTAGGTGTGAGAGTGCACATGGCTATGTGAGAGGTGGCCATTGCACTTGACTAGTTAAAACAATTAGCATTCTATGGGTCTTGGTGATTGAGCAAGAGCTCTTGATATTTTGACACAATTTTTTGCATAGTGCTAGATGTGCTCATAAGTTTTCTTCATAGTTCAAAAAGTTTGTCAATACAGGCTAATCCCTTATAGTAAAAGAGGCAACAAACTACATGTGAAATCTTTAGGAAGTTATTAAGGAGAGACATAGTCTTGGAAGTTCTAAGGGACACCATAGCCTATAATTTGTGGGAAAACTCTCCATATCAAAGTACTACATGTCCTTTAAGCATGTAGCATGCTATGAGATTTAGTATAAACCTTCTTTTAGCCTATTCTAACATAGTATTGTGAACTATTGTAAGGAAATTATTTGAGAAATAATTGATCTTGAGAAAACCATCCAAGCCAATTCCTATAATTAGCCAAGGAAACTCATAATATTGTCATTCTTGACAAGAATACTTAACATTGAAACTACTGAAATTTATATAGAAACATTAATAAGCCAAACTTGGTAATATTACCTGAAGTTAGCCATGTCACATGAATATAAAGAATATATTTCACTTTTATAAAAGTACATAGCTAACAAATTTAGTGGTAGCTCATTTAGAAAATTATTTTAAGTAGGACTTTCAATACTTGGTTGTAAGTTTGACTTCAGAATACATTGCAAGTGATCTACTGATTAGGTCATTTGTCTCTTATTGATCTACAGACATACATTGAGCTATGTGTCCTTCATCCAAGGAAAGATTAGTTCTTACTACATGATATTTCTTGGAGCATGAATACTCAACAAGAATATTCTACAGACTATTATTCTACAACTTTGGGCTATCTAATGTCTAACATTGGGCAAAACAAATCCTAATAGCTCAAGAAATGTGATTCATAAATTGCCATCATTGTATGTGCTATTTCTTAAGTGGCTCAGGCTATTTGTCCTAGTTTTGGATAAGTGTTGAGTGTTGAAATGACTTGTTTTTTGGCTGATTTTTGTTGTTTTTAAGAGCTGAATGGTTGATTTTATGGGATGATTGGTTGATTTGGAAGTGGATTGAGAGTGTTTTGGATGATATTGATTGTGTTTTGGAAGTTCATGATGTTTGTTGATGATTCTGTGATGTTTTGATAGGTTCTGAATGGTTCTGTATACCTTCTGTTTTGTTCTGTTTTGGTCTGTTTTGTTCTGATTGTCTTCTGTAAGGAGGGAAGGAGTATTGATTGATGAAGATTGAGAGCTTGAGAAAGCTTATTGAATGGTTTGTGAGAGTTTGAAATGGTTTGAGAGTGAGTTATGTTGTTTTGATGACCTTCTGTAACCTTCTGTAGGTCTTCTGTAGAGCTTCTGCTTCTGTTCTGTCTCTGTTCTGTTCTGTACTGTAGCTGTTCTGGTACTGTTCTGTAGACTGTTCTGTATGCTTCTGTAAGTGTTCTGTGGAATGTATGTGTGACTTTGGGGAAAGTTTTCTAGCCTTGAAAAGAGGTGAATACAAGTGCAAAAGAGCTGAAGGAAGTGGAAGAAGTAGCTGTTGAAGACTCAAGTAAAGACTGGAGTGAAGTGACAGTAGTGAGCTATGAAAGGACACTGTAGTGGCTCTGGTGACTCTTCATATCAGACATACCTCTTGGGAGGGGTATCCACGACCTAAGAAGGATTATTGAGAGTGATTTTGAGAGATTGTAGAGAGGATATGATGTATTATTGATGGAGTGAGAGAGAGAGAGTCAGAGATAGCCAATTCTCCTCAAACAAAAGTGATTGTATATGAGAGATTGAGAGAGAAGACTATGAAGATATTGAAGATGAATACTATGTGATGTATTTCCATTCAAAGATGGTGTATTCCTTTGCTTTCTTTGTTCTATTGATGGATTTTGTGAAGATATTGAAGAATATGGTTGATTCTATTAAAACCGTGGGAGATCTACATGATGCTGTATGAAGATTTGTTGTGCCTGGTGTTCTTTTCTTCATTGTGATCATATGAAACATGATAAATAAGTGTGTTGATGTTACAAGATAGATTTTCTTGCAAGAGAATTCCCTTTTTCCTTGGTGTTCCTCTCGGGGCTCCATGTTTTTGGTGCACAGCCGGGGAAACTTGCCATCAACAAGCACCAAAAGAGGCTGAAAATGAAGGAATTGGCATTGCCAAGAAGAGAAGAATTCAATGGATGATTATAAAGTTCCTTCTTCCACTGAAGAGTTGGAATTTCTCATAATCAAAGCCACTTTTCACAAAAAGTTCATCCCACAATGGCGGAAACACATCACCATCATGATGCATGCTCTATGTGGTGGACAGTTTCCTCTTCCTATTGAAGCAGCAGAAACTTGCATCTTGGTGGCAAACTGTTTGGGAACAAACTGAAGAGCAGAAACAGAGAGAATGACCATCCATGGAAGATTTGGCATTCATTGAGAAGTTTCCAGACAACATCAAGTGGGAGATTGTGAAGAAGCTTCAGGAGTCTTGGTCTGTAGAGATTCACAGGGACAAGAAGGAAAAGAGTTGGAATTTGTTCGTGGACGCTCAACAGCAAGATACATGGGATGCTTGGTGTACTGATAATCTTCTGTTTGTTCAATTAGCAACCCACTGGAAGTTGGTAGACAGAGTGTTTTTCACAACATACACTATTGAAACCATCAGAAGCTGGCATTACTATGATGATGGTACCACCACAATGCTCAGACGTATGCATTTTGACACCTTCAGAACCGAATACCTTCCTCTGTGTAGTGGCATGAAAGCAGAATTCAGGGACGTTGAAAAGAAAGAAGTAGAAGAAATGTTGGCAAGAGAGTCCTACAGAGACTGAAGCCTTCTGTTAACCCTCTATGGAGCACTAACAACATAGTGGAGCCAACCCCCTGATGAATGACGCAATAAAAAGGCAAGCGTTAGAACGAGTCCAGAGGTACGTGAGAAGAGAGAAAGTAAAAATCAAAGCCGAGAGCGAGCTCGCAGCAGAAGCCGCCTTTGACGCCCTTGCGGAACTCTTTACAGAAGTCCCAATGGCACATCAAGCCCTTCCTCCTCCTATTGGAGGTCCACTTCCAAGCCAGATCCGTCCTGGAAATATTGATGACAGGCCAGCGAATGTAGTCCCATTGCCAGTTTTTAAGGGAGAGTACAATGAAGACCCCGATCTTCATGTAGCAGAGTTTATGGTAGCGTGTGTGGCTAACAATGCCAGAACCCCTGAGCATTGGTTAGCGATATTCCCCGCCACTTTTAAGGGCGCGGCGTTTTAGTGATATGAGAGACAAGCAGCAGGAACTTTTGGCACATGGGACGACCTGAAGTTGGCCTTCCTTACTAAATTCAGGCGTGAAGGTTTTGAAGAGCGGATGAGAGAGGAATTCATGAACCTAAGTCAGTCCTCTAGAGAAAGAGTAGAAGCTTATGTCTCACGAATGGAATCCATCCTGAAGAGATGGACTAACCATAATCTAGATGATGGCATTCAGAAGGGAGTGTTTCTCAGAGGATTACAACCAGAAGTCCGTAAGTTTGTGGAGCTGCAAAGACCAGCCACCCTGCAAGCTGCAACAGAAGGTGCAAGACTGTACGATGAAGTGGAAGCTCGATTAGCGATGAATTCAGGAAGAGGAGTCCTACCTCCTCTGATGCCAGGAATGATGTATCCACCAAATGCAGTCCCAGGGACTGTTCCCTATCCCTACCAACAGATGCCCTCGGTATCACAGTACAGTGCACCAAATTCACAGTGGCCACAATCCATGCCTCAAATGATGACTCAACCACAACAACAATGGTCCCAACCAATTTTCTCAATGCCAAATAAGCAGCAACAGTGGAACCCTACCAACTGGGGTCAACAGCCAACAGTTCAAACAGGAGCTCTGAATCAGAACCAGAACAGAGACCCCTCTGTACCAGCCCAACCTGTTTATGCAGTAATTACAGAGACTCCTCAAAACCCTCCTGCCAGTACGTCCGGAGGAGAAAGCTTGAAGGATTATTTATCCAACTCAGTTGCAAACATTAAGAAGGAGTTGATGGATGTGATTACAGAGCAACTACAGACGCTGAAAGTGAACACAGCAAGCATATCCAACGTTGCAGGAGCAGGAAGAGATGTGATGCGGTCAAATACTTGCTGTGGTAAGTGTCATCAAGCAGGCCATTTAGCCACTGAATGTACACGGAAACCAACCATCCCTGGAGCCTTCTGTTCCTATTGTTTGAGAAAGAATCATACAGAGGACGTTTGCTCTCTGAAGGAGATGCATGATAGGAGAAGGAAGGAAGAAGACGCAAGATTCAACTTGCTGGAATCCAAAATGACAACACAAGATATTGGACCCAAGCCTAGAGAGTTTGGTCCTAATTTCGGACCCAGAAGATTTCCCTCTCAAAGTTACAGAGGAAGACAGTCTGGCGGTGGTCAGAGATCAGAAGTGGAGTGTTACAGATGCGGAGAAAAGGGACACATCTCACCAAATTGTCCAAATCCTCGAAGGTCAGTGGATTACAAGCCCTTATGCAGTCGATGCAAAGGAGAAGGCCACACTGCAAAAGACTGTCCAAGCCCAGCCCCAGTGAAAAACAGTGCTACTGATAGTCCGTCCAAGGCCCAAGAGCCTACCTCCAATTTGGTAGAATTGGAAGTTGCTGCCATCACGCGTGCAAAGCAGAAGGAACCACCTATCCAGAAAGAAAATAACCCTCCTGCCAGAACAGTGAAGTTCAATCTTCCACCAGAAGAACAGAACAGAACAGAGCCTAACAGTGCCGTACAGAGCCCTACAGTGCCACAGAGAGTTACAGAGACAGTTACAGAGGCAGGACTAGAGGTCCAGGATACAGAAGAGGAGGAAGTGCCACAAGTGGCAGAAGAAGTTCCTATAATTCCTCTGATGGAAGGAAGAGGGAAAATGAAAATGGGTGTTGCCCCATTCCCTAATCGGTTAGAGAAGCCAGTGGATCCTATTAAGGAATACGATCTGGTTAGAGATCTAGATACCTTTAAACCAAACCTCACATTCCGACAATTATTGATGTTGTCTCCCAGTTGCCAAAAAAGGTTCAAAAGTATACTGACAAGAAGACGTGGCTTAAGGATTGCTCCCTCAACAGCAACAAAGCCCAACAAGGCTTTAGAGCCTGTAAAAGAAGTGGATGTGGCTAATGCTTTCCTAGATCCGGGTACTCCAGAGACTGGCATGTGGATAGAAGGCTGCTTCATTGCAAATGCACTGATTGATGGTGGTTCATCAGTGAACATTATGACGGATGTGACGATGAAGGATCTAGGCCTACAAGGTGTGCAACCAACCCAATGGCTCATCAAACTGGCGGATCAGAGTAGAATCAAGCCTTTGGGCATTCTTCCATATGTGAAGACTACTGTGGCTGGAAAAGATTATTGGCTGACCTATTTGGTGGTGAAGCCAAACTCTTATGGTACATCCTATCCTCTGTTACTGGGCAGACTATGGCTTTTTGAAGCCCGAGCAAGGACGGATTGGTTCAAAGGAACCTTGACCTTGGGCAGAGGACCCAATAAAGTGGTGCTGAAACTGTATGGTTCTCAAAAAGGACATGGATCCACCTCCTTGGAATTATCTTCTGATTCCCCTAACGAGGCTACAGATGAAACATCAGCAGACGAAGATGCTGTCAAACAGATCCTTCCCAAAAAAATAGTGGCACATTCCTTAACAGTGGATACTGTAAGCCGACTTCCAAAAGATGTAAAGCCATTATCAATGGGTGAATACTTCCTGCCTGAATCAGGAATGCCTTCTGCAATCACTTCTGACAGTGAGATAGAAGCGTGGATGTACTGCTCTCCCTGTTACATGGTCATAGCAGAAGCAGAAGCAGAAGCAGAAGCAGAAGCAGAAGCAGAAGCAGACGCAGAGACAGAGACAGAGACAGAAGAGGATGAATATGATATGGATGAAGAAGATTATGAAAGTGAGCCAGAAGAATCTATCCCACCTGAAGAGGATACATTTGAGGAAGAAGTTCCAGAAGTATCAGAAGCCGATGAGCTCATGCTATGGGACAGAATGATGATGGTACCATTTGGTCTGGTAAATGGATCTTCTATGCAAAACCTTTATAAGAAATGGATTAAGAAGAGCAAGCCGTCTTTTAAGTGTGGCTCTTGCCGTCCTAACCCATCCTTGCCAAAGAAAGATGATGATGATGCACCGTGCCAACAAGCACCAGTCCCACCAACCCAACAGGCATCAGAGGGTCCCTGTTATGTGACGTTCTTGGATGTGTCATCTTCAGAAGATGAGTCCTCAAGCCAAGAGGTAATTAATTTTGACACCAAACCCGAAACAGCTCTAATTACATTCCAACGTCTTAAGGAGCAACCTAAGTCTCTACCAAAAGAAGAAGTTGGTTCTAGTGGGACATCAGAAGAGGACATCACTCCCTTGAAGGAGTCGGATCTATATCCAGAAGCAGTCCGTGGGACCTTCATCCGTGAAGTAGAAGGTGAAAGGAAGTTAACCTTTGTGGATTCAGAAGGCACTGAACGCCACTTGAAGGTGGGTAGCAGTCTCCCAGAAGAGGAGTTGTCAACCTTGTACAACTTGTTGAAAGAAAATTTGGACGTGTTTGCATGGTCTTACAAAGACCTAAAGGGGATTGATCCCACAATATGTCAACATCATATTGACTTGGAGCCTGATGTCAAGCCAGTACGGCAACGACAGAGGCGAATGAACCCGAATTATTCCACATTGGTGAAAGCGGAGCTGCTGAAGCTTCTGGAAGCCGAGTTCATCTATCCAGTGGCAAATAGTGAATGGGTTTCACCCATTGTGGTTGTACCCAAGAAGAATGGCAAATTGCGAATATGTGTGGATTTCCGAAAGCTTAATTCTAAGACAAAGAAGGATCACTTTCCAATCCCTTTCACAGACCAACTGTTGGACACAGTGGCAGGACATGAACTTTATTCTCTTCTGGATGGATTCAGCGGATACAACCAAGTCCAAATCGCAGAAGAAGACCAATCCAAAACAACCTTCACCACAGAATGGGGGACCTACGCTTACCGAGTGATGCCATTTGGGCTCTGCAATGCCCCTGCTACTTTCCAACGAGTCATGATGGCCGCATTTCAAAATCATCTGCACGACTTTATTGAGGTATATTTGGATGACTTCTGTGTCTATAGCTTGATCCGTGAACACTGGGGACATTTGGAACAATGCTTTGACCGATGCCGGGAGTATGGGATTTCCCTCAACCCCGACAAATGCATCTTTGGGGTCTCTTCTGGAGTCCTGTTCGGCCACATTGTCTCAGCACAAGGGATATCAACAGACCCTGCAAAGATCGAAAAGATTGCAGCTCTGACAGCACCCACCAACCTCAAACAGTTGAGGGGATTCCTAGGACATGTGGGTTACTACAGAAGGTTTATAGCCCATTTTGCGACAAAGGCAACTTCTTTGCACAAGCTCCTGAGGAAAGATGCAGAGTTTACTTGGACGGAAGAATGTGACAAAGCCTTCCACATTCTAAAGCAGTGTCTGATAGAGGCACCCATTCTGCAACCTCCTGATTGGACGAAAGAGTTCCATGTACACACTGATGCATCAATTGAAGGCTTAGGTGCTGTCCTCTGCCAAAAGGGCTCCTCAAATTTGGATCAACCGATCTATTATGCAAGTTGAAAAGTCACTGATAGGGAACGGAACTATACAGTGATCGAGCTGGAGTGCTTGGCAATGGTGTTTGCCTTGGAAAAGTTTCGCCATTACCTCCTATCCACCCACTTTAAATTTTATGTGGATCATGAGGCCCTATCCTTCTTGATGAACAAAGCAGATGTGAAAGGACGATTGATGAGATGGCTCCTTTTATTCCAGGAGTTTGACTTTGAGGTGATTACTAAGCCTGGTCGTTCCCATGTTCTGGCTGATCATCTGTCGCGTATCCCACAAACTGCAGACGAGGAGCAGGATGATCCAGACCTCCCTGATGCTTCCTTATTTTTGGTAGAAACTGTCACTCCCTGGTATGCGGACATTGCCAATCTGCTGGCAACCCAACAGTACCCTCCTGGTATCTCTAGTCGGGAAAGGAAGAAGCTCATGCTAGAATCAGCCCCATACACCCTGCTAGGCGGTGCATTGTACAAGAAAGGCAAAGATGAAGTACTCAGAAGATGTGTTGCAGGAGATGAGATTGGGATTGTTCTGAAGGCTTGCCATGACGAGCCATGTGGAGGTCACTTTGTAGGAGAAGCTACGGCCAGGAAGGCTCTGCTAGCAGGTTATTGGTGGCCTACCATTCATAAGGATGCCTATGATTACTGTAAACGATGTGATGCCTGCCAAAGAATGGGGAAACCCACGAAGACAAGTGCCATGCCACTGCAACCTATCCTTCCTTTGAAGCCGTTTGAGAAGTGGGGTATTGACTTCGTAGGTCCGATCGACCCTCCCACCAGAAGGAAACAGAACCAATACATCCTCGTATGTACGGATTATGTCACAAAGTGGTGTGAAGCTAAAGCCCTTAAGCGGGATGATGGTAACAGCGTGGCCCTGTTCATGTACGAGAATATCATCACTCGTTTTGGTAGTCCCTTAGAGCTGGTAAGTGATAGAGGCACTCATTTCCTCAACAAAGTCATGGAAGAGTTGACAGAGTTGTATAAGATCCGCCATCGCAAGTCCACTCCTTATTACCCTAGAGCCAACGGCCAAGTCGAAGTCACCAATCGCATCCTCTGCTCGATTCTGACAAGAACAATTGCTGCACATCATTGTGATTGGGACGATCGACTTACAGAGGCCCTCTGGGCGTACAGAACCTCCCATAAAGCAGCAACAGGACAGACACCTTTCCAGTTGGTGTATGGTACAGAAGCTGTTTTTCCTGTTGAATTGGAACTACCCTCTTTGAGAGTGGCGATCAAAGAGCATTTGGGGGATGATGATTCACTGCAACGCCGTCTCCTGCACCTGGAATGTTTGGACGAAATTCGTCGGATGGATCTACAGTGCATGGAAGCCACGCAAGCTCGACGTAAGGCTTACCATGACAGTTTCATCAAGCACAAGGAGTTCAAAGAAGGTGATTTGGTCCTAGCCTATGATTCACGCTTTGGCAAGTTTCCTGGCAAGCTCCAACAGCGGTGGATGGGCCCCTATGAGGTACTTGCAGTCAACCCTAATGGTTCTGTTCAAGTGCAGACCGTTGATGCCTCTGATGATCCCTTTTTGATCAATGGATATCGCCTGAAGAAGTACTTCCCTCCTTGGGGATCTTGACAATTACGGACACTTGATCCTTTCCCTCGTTGGCACGGCACTGTACTTCTTATGATGCTACTTCTGATAGCCGTTCTTCAATCACTCCTGCTGAAGTGGATGCAACCCTCTATCCCCTCCAAACTCCCTTCTAGTCTTGATTTCTTATCCTCTATTTTCCACCAGCGACAGTGGCGAGGTGGGTTCTGACAAATGGTCTCTCTACCATTCCCTTGCTCAATATTGAAAAAAAAAAAACAAAACAAAACATATCGGTTATGGGAGAAAAGGACTAAGGTCCCTGTCATGCCGACCTCTTCTTCGAGAAAAGGTGGAAACACCCTCGGGAATAGGGGAAAACAAGAAAAAGAAAAAGAAGAAAAAAAAAAAACAAAACAAATTTGTTATGAGAGAAAAGGAAGCAATTCCCTGTCATAGCAGGCCTCATTCCAAGAAAAGGTGGTAAACACCCTTGGGCGAGAGGCTGGCTGTGTAAAAGGTGGTAACACCCAGCAGTCCAGAAAGTGGATTCATTAATTGATATCCCTAGGATCCAATTCCGACGCTGCCTCCCTTGGTACGCTGTGTCCTGGGTCTCTTTGCAAAGTGACTACCTGTCCTCCAGCAGACGACATGTTCCTATCCAATACAACGTTTGATTCGATGGCTACCTCCCTGGGTATGCCTCTTCAACAATTGATGATGCGATCTTCATCGACAACCAATCGAGTGATGTGAGCTTTCATCCTAACCGGATGGGGAAGTGAGTACGGTTGCCCTCTGTATCTATCAACAGAGAGTGAGACAGGGGGTGGGGCGAGAGACCAGTCTTTTTCCTTCAAATCGAATGAGAGGTGAGAAGTGTGAATGAAGTGTTGCACGCACGGGATGGGCCTCTCAAAGCACAAAGCACAATTTGTTTCTGTGCACTGCACTATAAGGCTCCCTGGCCTTCATTCTTGCACTGTATGCCGGCACAGGACGGGATGCACTGTTGCACCATCAACTGCGCACAAGGCATACACCCTTTGCGCAAGCGACTGTGAGGATTACATCAAAGGGTTTCAGGAAAAGGCTGCCCTCCTGTATCTATCCACAGAGCGTGAGACAGAGGGTGGGTTGAGTGTGACTGGAGTTTCTTCAATCATTTACCAAGAGGTGAGATTGAGGGACGTTACGACACTTGGAGTCAGGTATGTTCCAGTTTCCCTGTGCACCCACGGGATGGGTCTTTACCGTCCTCACAAGACACATCACCCTATTCTGTACATTGCACCATAAGGCTCCCTTGCCTTCCTCCTTGCACTTATGCCAGACGGGTTGGACGCACTAATGCACCATCAACTGTGCACCCTGGCATACTCCTTCTGCACCATTCCCCCCTTGTCGATTCCTCAACCGGGTATGAGATATGGATTTTAATCATGCTGCTTCGAGTGATATCAGTCATGGGGCGAGTGACTGTTCTTTCATTTCAATTGAGTGATTGTGAGTTGAGTGCAATATCCCTCATCATCAACGAATTTCCTGTGATTCCTTCCATCAGTTACCTCCCTGGGTGCTGCCGCGTGGTCCCTTCCATGACGGACGTGTGCCGAGAAGATGCCTTGGTCCCTCCAGCGCCGACAACCACACTGGACGTGCCGTCGACACTCAACCTTGATTCTTGACGAAACGGGCCAAGTTTTTCTAACCCTACACTTCGGGTTCTTCGTGACGTTCATGTTTTAAGTGTGGGGACGTTAATGGATGGTCTATGGCGTGGTCCTAGGTCCCTGTTGCTCGATTAACCCTATCCGTTAAGGTTTTAAGTGTGGGGATGCGTCCCTGCGCGTCTACATTACATACCCTTCTGCAAATGCCTTACCCTGTTCATGCATGAATGCCTTGCCTTGCTTTTACCCTAATGGGATCCCTTTCCACCCATCCGGTTATGTTCCACCCACCCTTGGGGCTGTTCCCCTGCAGTTTTCCTTCATTCCCTGATTTTGAGGTCCTTCCATGTGAATGCACCCTACGTTCACCAAAGTCCCCATCCAACCTTATAGCCCTGTTCCTCCCATTGAACAATCCATTTTTTCTTTTTACCTACCCCTGTTCTGGTGCACGGTTTTTGAGTTATTAATTTTTGAAGCATTTTACGCAATTTAGACGATTTTCCATGTGAACGCGCTTTTCTTGCTTCGGACTCATGCTCTGACATCATAGCCCTGACTAGCGCTTTTTCCCTGACATTTTTCGTTTTTATTCCGCATCATTCCGATATACGGTTTGTCCATTATTAATTTTTCGGTTTTTAAGACTTTTTTCTGCGTATTTTTGACATTTTTCCATGTGAACCTGCCCTATTTGCATCGGAATTCCAATTTGATTTGAAAGCCATGTCCCCTATGCCTTCCCTGACCTTTTTCCTTTTTCCTCCACCCTTTTTCGACTTCCGGATTTTTACTTATTAATTTTTAAATGAGTTTTCGGGCATATTTTTGGAGTTTTTCACATGTGAATCCCTCCTATTTCCGCCGGAACTGCATTTTAACGTGATAACCCTGTGCCACCCCTTACTGCGGACATTTTTCCTTCTTACTGCATGTCATTCCGGTGAATGGTTTGTCCGATATTAGTTTCCGATCCCATTTTCGGGTTTGTTTTTTGGGTTTTTTCCATGTGAACGCGTCTTCTCTCAGTCGGGATTATGTTTTGATGTGATAGGATTGTCGGGCACATCTTTCTGCATAGTTTTCCTTTTTTTCTGCACCTCATTCCGATGCACGGATTTTTCGATATTAATTTTTAAATTGCGTTTTTGGTTCGTTTTTTGTGTTTTTTGCACGTGACCGCCCTTTACCCCTCCCGGAACCCCCGTCCCGTATTTTCCTTGTTTTCCCCCTGTCGTCCTGCCCACTTTCTGTTTTTGCGCTATTTCGTTTTGACATCCGGATTGGGAGTTATTAATTTTTCTTTATTTTTACGTTTTTTCTCTCGCCCGTTTTGCGCGTGCACGCGCCCTTTTTCGATTTTACGTGTCTCCACGTGCCCCGGTCGTGTCCGCGTAACCCGTACCGTCTTCCCCGCGCCATTTCAATCCCGTCACGGCAAATTTTTTTACCCCGCCCCGCGCACGCGCATGGGACGGGGGTACGCGCCCATGGGCCCCCCACCCCTCCTCCACCTGCCCACCCCCTGGCCCCCCCATGGGCCCCCCCACCCCTTCCCCCCCCAACTGCCCACCCCTTCCCCAACCGCCCGTCTCTCTTTCTTTCTCTCTCTCTCACTCCCTTTCTTTCTCTCTCCCTTTCTTTCTTTCTCCCCGTGCGTGCCCTCTTCTCCTTCGCCTCCTACCCCCCCCCGTGCAGCCTCCCCTTCTCCTTCGCTTCCCCTTCACTCCCCGCCCGCAGTGCCTACTCCCTACCCCCCGCCCTTCTGCACTCCCTCCCCGCCAGCGTCTACTCCCTCCCCGCCCGCAGCGCCTACTCCCTACCCCCCGCCCTTCTGCACTCCCTCCCCGCCAGCGTCCTACTCCCTCCCCGGCCGCAGCGCCTACTCCCTACCCCCCGCCCTTCTGCACTCCCTCCCCGCCCGCAGCGCCTCCTCCCTCCCTCTTGCCCGCCCGTGTTACTGTCGCCGCCCCCCGTTGCAGCCCGTCGCCTGGCCGTTCTCCTCCCTACCGCCTGGACACGCGCCGCCAGCATTCCGACCAGCCAGGCCGCCGTCAGCCGTCGAAACGCCGCCATCCACCTCCCCTTCCTTCTCCTCTTCCTCTTCCACCTCCTCCCTCAGGCTAGTAACTAACCCTAGTTAATTAACTAACCTAACTAGGTTAAACTAACCCTAGTTAATTAACTAACCTAACTAGGTTGAACTAACCCACTAACCCTAACCTAACCTTAGTTAGGTTAACTAACCTAATCCCACCCACTAACCCTAACCTAACCTTAGTTAGGTTAACTAACCTAACCCCACCCCTAGTTGACTAACCTAGTTGACTAACCTACCCTGACTAACCTAGTTGACTGACTTACCTGACTAGACTTAGGTAGACTAACCTGACTTATCCCACTAACCAGACTTACTTCACTTATGCTTAACTGACTTATTTGATTAATGTGATTTAGATGACTTAATTAGTCACTACATTAATTTTTCCATAAAAAAATTTTAGAAAAAATTCTAAAAATTCATTTTGCCTTTTGTCAATTTTTGGGAAATTTTCTGCTGAAAATTGCCTACCCTATAATTTCTGAAAATTCTACATTTCCTAAATTTACCCCTAAATTGCCAATAAATGTAGAAAATTTATTTAAAAATTTACAAAAAATTCTACAAATTTCTAAAAACATTCTAAAAAATTCCCCTCACCTCCCTTGCTCATTTTCCATTTATTCAAACATAAATAATCACAACTAAAAATAATAAAAATAAAAAAATAAATAAAAATAAAAAACCAACACAAACCACATCAACACATCTGCTAAGGTGTTGTCATTGTTGTTTCATCAGTGCTCTTTACTTTTCCTTTACTGGAACTCTTCCGTGCACATTCCTGCATTACATACACACCCCTTCCAGGTATTTAGTTTATGTGCTTTATTTATTTTTCATTTCCCCCTTAATCACAAATTAATTGTTAAAATAAACCCTTTAATTCACCCACAGTTTCCACGCGCATTCGCGCTAAACACACATACTTTTTAATTAAAAATCAACCCGCCGTTCACTTAGCACGCGCTACGTGCGCTAAAGAGGCACTTTAATTTTTTTAAAAATAAAATAAACCAGCCGTCACATGAGCACGCGCTGGCAAAAAAGCGCTCCATATCACCTTAATTTGTAATCAATGAATTGCATTTAGAGACCCAGTCGGGAATCGAAGTCCAGGAATCGAATAACTGCACCGTTTTAACCTAATAATTGGTAAATAAATTTATAATAAGGAACTGCCGTTTTCTTGCTAAGGTTTATCACCTAATAAAACATTCACCCATTTTTATTAATTAATTAAAATCAACCCTTCATTAAATTAATTCCCCCCTCACTACACTTAATTCCCCTTTTTAATGAAGCGTTTCGTGGGAGGGGTATGCGCAGTCATTAGTGTTATTTTCCATGGTCCAGTCTTGGTTCTATCACAGATGTCGTATTAATATGTGTCGGATATGGTATGGTTTTGGTTTCATATCTTTGTTACGGTTACGGGTACGGTATGCAGTTTTTCTTTTTTCTTTTATTGCCTGATACGGGGTTCAGGGTGTTTGTCTGATGCATCGCATGAAGCTTTCGGTCGCATTTGTCTCAAGGTCATGTCAAATTTTTTCTAGGATGTGGTTTGCTTGGGGTTAGTAGGTCGAGTCACGTTTTATTAGTAATTCTCTTATCCTTGTTTTTTTTGTCTGTTGCTTTGCAGGCATTCTCCTTGATTGTTTGTGTTTGTGGTGTGTGTGTAACCATCTGAATGGCGCCTTCTCATGCTCCTCCCCCTATCCAGTACGTCCCACTAGTTAGTAGGGATTACTCGTCCCTACTTACTTTTGAGCCCCTCATGAAGGCGGGACTTGCTGCTTTTGTGGCCACTCCTTTTCCATTACTTCCAGAGGATCCGTCCTTATGTGATGAGTTCCTGGCCTCTTACAACAAGAAGACAGGCGTAGTCCAAGGAATGTCTATGACATTGACATCTCGAGGCCTAGGGAAGGCTCTGTCTCTTCCCTCCAAAGGAGAACCTTTTGTGACCACTCATCAGCTCTTCTCTAATGAAGAGATTCTAAAGCTGTTGCAGAAGCAGACAAGGGAAGTCCTAAATGTTAAGAAAGTGATAAACTCTTCAGGAGTTTCTTTTTCTATGATTACTGATCCCGTATGGAAGACGATGTGTCAGTTCCTTCAGGACAGGTTCATGCCTGCCAAAACGCCATCCCACTATTTGTCCAAACAGCTTTTCACAGCTTCCAGGATGGTGCTGAAAGGAGTTGCTATTGATTGGAGCACATACCTCCTTACTAAAATGGATCAGCATTTTGTTAAAGTCACGAGGGGTAATGTTACCAATGTTACCTACGGATCATATTTGTCTGCCTTCTTGACCTATTCAGGTTTACAGAAGACTGTACCTCCACCTCCTCCATCAGATCCAGTACCTCCTCCTCCACCTTCAGAAGAGTCAGCACCCATTGACATTGAGGATGATGATTCTCCGCCTCCCCTGGTCATACAGCGCAAATGCTTGAAGAGGGTAGCGGATAAAGCCCCTTCTGTACTTCCATCAGTGCCTATCCCTGCTACTTCTGGCAGTGAACTCCCTAGGTATCTCACTTGCAATAACCTGTTCCGAGCACATCGAGAAGGATCCTTGGAGATCTCAGTTCCCTCCCTGAACAGTCTAGTTTCAGGAGATGCAATTCATTTCCTCTGTAAGGATATTCAAAGTTCCATTGAGTTGTCAGTGACAGCCTGTGTTCAACAGCTGTACGCGTCTTTTTATAAAGAGCTCATGCAGTCTAAGGACCAGTTGCATAAGGCAACATCTGAGTTAGCTTCTGTTAAGGATACCCTAGCAGATTTATTTAAGCAAATGGAACAGCAAACCCAACTGGTTGCCACTCAAAGCGATGAGATTTCTTCATTAAAGACCCAGTTATTCGAGGCTCAGTCACAGGTTACTAGCCTTTCAGCAAAGAAGGAGAGGATGTCCAGCGAAGCGAAAGAATTCCAAGTTCTCTTAGATGACAAGCTTTCAGCTTTACAGATGGCTAATGACACAGTGGCCAACCAAGCCTCCCAAATCCAGCAGTTGCAAGATCAGCTTGCAAAGTCCCGCTCTGTTCCTCCAAGCCCTCCTGTTCCATTAATTCCTTCTCTTTCACAGTAGGACTTGGCTGCCCTACAGAGACAGGCTACTTTGTGCCCTTTATTCCAAGATAAAGTGGAAAGATTGCAGTCCAGAATGGACTTGTTATGGTCTACCTTTGAACAGTTTCAGGACTTTGTCCTACCAGACCATTCTTTCTTTGTCCACTACCACTTACAGAAGTTGGTCTTCTACATGAAGCTTTCCACGATGGATTTACCTTTTCCAGAGGATGGCTGGAGTGGGGCTTGGTCTGCTGAGTTGTTGACAGAGGTAGTCAGAATGGTCTTTGAAGATTCTGTCACGCCAGACACCATGTTGATGTCATACATGTATCTATGAGGAGATTTGTTAATCCCAGATGAGGTAGATATGGTATGGTATGTGGGGGATGTGGTCTTACAAGCTGTGTTGTATGTCAATCATTTGGAGTTGCGCGTAGCTGATATGTTTCAAAGTTATTCCTCCAAAGTAGCTAATTGTCAGGATAATTCGTGGCATCCCATGATTTATTCGGTGGTCCTAAATCAAAGACAAAACACAGCTCCTACCTTTGTACAGAGTACTAACCAACTGAGGATGGATCTCTTAACCTATCTTTCCAAACATAATCCATTTGATGCTACCTTCTTTGATGCCTATCATAGACGATCTCTCTTAGGACCTTATGTTCCTACCCTCCTCTATTACCAACAATTGGCTCACTGCTATGCTATATATTTTTTCCTTTGTCAAACTAATTCCACAGTAATTTTACCACTTCTTTTCCAACCTTCATCTTTCCCTCAAATTCCTATTTTCACTTACTGTTCCTTTATTGAGGATAGGGTATTTTCCCCTTCTCCACCCTGTCCTTCACCCCTCATAAATGTACCCTCCACATTTCCTATTTATCAGTTAACACCGTTCCTTAGTGATTCCTTCCAAATTTCTGCTACTCCTTCTTTAACCTTTTCTTCCTTTTATGATTTCTCCTATCCTTCCCTACATCCACTTTCCCTTATTCAATTACCCTCTCCTAACACTTCCATATCTCATCCACCTCAGTTGGTTAGTGACTGTGACGGTTTTGATAATCAGATTTCCAGAAGAAGGGGATGGAGTTCGGATGATTGCCTTACAGGACTGCAGATTAATTGGCCAGTAATTCCAGGGGAATGGACAGCTTCCAGTCAAGCTTATCAAAACTATGTTCATTTTGCCCAACAATATTCACAGTCTGCCGATCCCTCAGTGAGATTAACTGCTCACTTTGCTTGGTACCTGGCGTATATGCATAGGCACTCTCATACTGATTCAAAGCCTATTCCAAAGTTGTGCATGAATGTCAATGTTAGCATTGATTCCCAACAGTTGGAGATACTGTATTTTCATACCCTCTGTTTGCCTAGCAGATACTTGGTCCTGTTGGAAAGGATGTGCTGTCTCCAATTTTTCCAAAATCCTCCTAAAAACTTTGTAGATGAATCCTTATCTATGGATCGTTTCCGACAACATCAATCTTTTAAGTGGGATCATCTTCATTGATACCTTTCCAATGTATGGTGGAAGCTTTTAATGAAAATCTTTCTTTTTTGAAGAAGTCATTCAGATGGTTGTGTTGTGTATTAGTGTTTGTGTTGTGAGTTCATTTATGTTAAACAAACGTGGTGGTTTCCTATTGGATTTCGTGTACGAGCTATGTTTTGGAGATTTGTAAAGATGGGGTCGTGGTTGGAGAATTGAAGCTGATGCTGATGAAGAAGCAAACTCTTATATCCTTTACAAATTTGTGATGATTTTTAGTTTGATAAGAGGTGTTAATTTCAAAAGAGTTTTCCTTTCTTTGTATTTTTATATCAGAAACAGGTTATAAGTTGGGGTCGTGGTGGATGGATTCTTTTTGAGAAGATATTGAAGATCAAAGTTGAGCTTTTCCTTGAACTTGTATTCCCTTTTTCCTGGGTCGCGAGGACGCTTCCTTATTAAGTGTGGGGATATATTGAGTGTTGAAATGACTTGTTTTTTGGCTGATTTTTGTTGTTTTTAAGAGCTGAATGGTTGATTTTATGGGATGATGAGTGTTTTGGATGATATTGATTGTGTTTTGAAAGTTCATGATGTTCGTTGATGATTCTGTGATGTTCTGA
Source organism: Lygodium microphyllum (assembly GCF_053477565.2). Lineage (NCBI taxonomy): Eukaryota > Viridiplantae > Streptophyta > Polypodiopsida > Schizaeales > Lygodiaceae > Lygodium > Lygodium microphyllum. Next base: position 73,994,077 of record NC_141141.1, read on the forward strand.
TAGGTTCTGAATGGTTCTGTATACCTTCTGTTTTGTTCTGATTGTCTTCTGTAAGGAGGGAAGGAGTATTGATTGATGAAGATTGAGAGCTTGAGAAAGCTTATTGAATGGTTTGTGAGAGTTTGAAATGGTTTGAGAGTGAGTTATGTGGTTTTGATGACCTTCTGTAACCTTCTGTAGGTCTTCTGTAGAGCTTCTGCTTCTGTTCTGTACTGTAGCTGTTCTGGTACTGTTCTGTAGACTGTTCTGTATGCTTCTGTAAGTGTTCTGTGGAATGTATGTGTGACTTTGGGGAAAGTTTTCTAGCCTTGAAAAGAGGTGAATACAAGTGCAAAAGAGCTGAAGGAAGTGGAAGAAGTAGCTGTTGAAGACTCAAGTAAAGACTGGAGTGAAGTGACAGTAGTGAGCTATGAAAGGACACTGTAGTGGCTCTGGTGACTCTTCATATCAGACATACCTCTTGGGAGGGGTATCCACGACCTAAGAAGGATTATTGAGAGTGATTTTGAGAGATTGTAGAGAGGATATGATGTATTATTGATGGAGTGAGAGAGAGAGAGTCAGAGATAGCCAATTCTCCTCAAACAAAAGTGATTGTATATGAGAGATTGAGAGAGAAGACTATGAAGATATTGAAGATGAATACAATGTGATGTATTTCCATTCAAAGATGGTGTATTCCTTTGCTTTCTTTGTTCTATTGATGGATTTTGTGAAGATATTGAAGAATATGGTTGATTCTATTAAAACCGTGGGAGATCTACATGATGCTGTATGAAGATTTGTTGTGCCTGGTGTTCTTTTCTTCATTGTGATCATATGAAACATGATAAATAAGCTTGTTGATGTTACAAGATAGATTTTCTTGCAAGAGAATTCCCTTTTTCCTTGGTGTTCCTCTCGGGGCTCCAATAAGATTTTTCATTGCATATGGCATAGGTCTAGGACTTACTTGTTAACTTGTGGATTAGTTCTCCTATTACCAAACAAGGTCATTCATTCCAAATTCCCGCTATTTTGATTGTCTTTAATTCTTTGTAGCATATCTCCATTCTAGATAATTGTGTCCTATTCAAGGTCCTATTCTAGGCAATCATATAACTTCATACAAAGTTGTCATTTTCTAATTAGTTTCTTAGAGACTTTACTTTATTCAATTTTGATATGACTATTAGATATAGTATATTATGTATCCTGATTTAAACCTAACCTATCATAGCATCATTGAAAAATAACTAGTGTGTATATTTTCAAATAGCTATTTGTATTTACTTCATCACATTATTAGAAGTGGATTGTAGTTTAGTTTCTTTGTCTAGTTGTATTATGACTGTAGGCTTAGTAATATATTATTATAAAACCATTATATCCTATTTACTATTCATAACTAGTCAATTTTCAAAGGTTACTAGGCTCTTGGAAAAGCCCATAGACTTGGATTGCCTTTTTCTAATTACAAGTCCATTTTAACTTGTATATGTGATAGATCCCTAAGGATATGGCATAACCATATCTCAAAAACAATTATTGTTTGGTCACCTAATCATGCATATAATCATGTGAAGTTCTTTCTGAGATTGATCTCTAAACATTGTTGCATTCATATACTCAAAGTTTAGAAGAAATGCAAACATTGAAAAAAGTCCAAATATTTTCTACTTTAGTAATTTTAATTTAATTTTTAAATGTATTCATATAAACATTTTTGTTCCAATTATTTTGTTAAAATTTATTTGTGTTAATACCTTTACTACCTAGGATTCACTCTTTATAAGGTGAAAATGTCATATAGATGTAAAGAGTTTGGAAAACTCCTTATTTGGAACATGTATTGGTGCCCAAAATGAATGATTTATTGAAGATGTGAATATAATCATAACTTAGTTTAATATGTAGGCATGCCATCTATATATTTGTGAGAAAAAGCCTAGGTAAGGAATTGTTGAAAATTGCATTGAAAATATTTTTAGAATACATGATAGAATAAACATCAATATTCAGTAATTATCATACTGGATGATAATTTTGATGGATTTTCCAATGTGTGTACTAACATTAAATGCAAAGAATATTGATACATGCACATATATAGATAATTGTAAAAAATATATTTCAACACCTATCTGGACATTTGTAGAGAAAGGGACCAAATCCCTATTCTCTATACATGCCATCTTGTTAGACATGGATTGTTATTCAAAAAAGTATAAAGCCCCAAGTATTAATGATTATGATATGATACTTAAATGTAATTATCTAAGAACATTACTAGTGTACCAAGACTTATTTTGAGTAGTGCAAGTCATCCAAGCATAAAAATATCAAAAAGTGATACATTTATTAAAAATGATGTTTTCCACTATTTGGAAAGAATTTTCACAATTCTATCCCCATTGGCTTGTCCATTAGGTCTGTTTTCTTTGATTTGAATAGTTTGAGGACCTATTATGAGTTTGTACTTGAAAGTTATGGTCAAAACAAGTTGCAGCCATGCAAAAAAGAAACAAATATCGAAAAAGCAAACAACAAGAGTTGGAAGACCAAAAGTGATGGGACCTAAAATGGGCTGGCACTAGCTATGGCACTAGCCGGACCATATTTGATTATTTCTCCTATGATTATTAAGTTTGATTATAACAAATGAGATTGAAAGTAGCATTAAGATTAATGTATATACATCCAATTTTTTATGTCATAGATTGGAATAAGCTTTTCTTGAGGAATACATTATTCAAGAAGACATGTACGGTAGATACGATGGTTCTTAGGCAATTCATGGATTTATATAGAAGATACTTGATTGAGGAAATCCTTTTTCTTATTCGTCATCTAGAAATTCAAGAGTATGATTGTTTGATTGCGATTGTGAATGAGATTGTGAATATGATTGAGAGTGAATGTGAGATTGGGATTCCCTATCTCACTGATTGTGATTATGAATGAGATTGTGAATAGGATTGAGAGTGAAGGTGAATACGATTCAAGACTATTAACACAAGGTGTAGATGGTCTAAAAATGTTATATTTTTCGACAAGTTTAGCCAAATTTTGATATTTTAGATATTATCTCTTGTAAGAATCCAAAAATTGTAGACAACTTCTAAAATAGGATGACACGTAAAAGAAAGCATGTAGCTTTCAGCCATTTTGGGAGGATTTTACGTAAAAAGAAGGATTGGTGAAATCGTCCAACGCGCGATCGTTGTTTTCAGATAGTGAACAACACTCGAGCAAACCGAGAGATGAAGAAGTGATCTGCTGGCAGAATTCTAGCTAGGTGTCCTAGTATTTTACCCCCCTTTTACAGAATCATCAGATTGGTCATCAAAGCAGCATAAAGGAAGGTATTGTTTTATGCACGTTTTTTTCTACAAGAGATTTATCTTCTCATAATGCATAAATAAATAGATAGGCTTCACCTCTGTGAGTATTCTTCTATTTCTTGAGTCCTTCTCTTCCGTCTACTCCTTGCCTTGAATCTCCCTTCACCCTGCTATCTCTTATCCCTGTGATAGACTTTCAGGCCCAAACACTATGATAGTGGTGAACGTGACGTGAAAGTTGGTAGTACGTGTGTAAAGATGGGGGATTCTACAACTTCAAGTGGTGGTGATGATTTACAACAGATTATTGCTTTGTTGCAACAACAACAACAGCAGCAATTGTTGTTACAACAATAGATGCAAACTCGGTAGGAAGCAGAAAGAATTGATTCCTTAGCTGTGAATGCTTTCGCACAATGGGACAAGAATTGATGCAGTTTAAGGGTCAAAATGCTTCGGCCTTCATCTAGCTGTATGAAGAAAATATGTTGTCTCATGGGGTACTTCAGTATGCATGGAGTCGGTATTTCTCCCGTTTGACGATGCATGCATTGCATGATTGGATTGATGAGCTACATAAAAGAGATGATGATTGGACAGCTTTTGAGAAAGCTTTGAGAGAATATTTTTTCTTGGAAGATGCAAGATTGCTAACTAAAAAGACATTTACTGATTGGATTGAAAAGCCCAATAAAGAGTTGGCTACTACAACTTTGCTCCATGAATTTAAAAGTCAGTATGCCCAATTGAATGCCGATGAGCAGCAATCATTGGAGAATCCAAAAATTGATTTGTTTTTTAAGGCTACAGATATTTCTTTGCAGGAGAAGGTGACACATCGTTTAGAAGATGTCTCTTTTAAAACAGGGCTAAAAATCAGATTGGGCTAATGTAATCAAGGCAGTGTATATGTTGGGAAAGAGAGAGCGGATGAAATTAAGATGAGGTACATGCACCATACCTACTAGTGCTTAGAAGGGGGTTGAAATTGCAGCCAAGGCACCTGTGGCTATGGTAGAACAACCGGTTATACTTGTTGGTCTCGGGTAAGCTACTCATGAGTATATGTGTCCATCATGTGGGTTGAAAATAAGGTATTTTTAAAATGCCATCTTTATACATTTTTTACATACAGAAGGGTGTAATATAAAGGGGTTATTCATAGATTGAATAGAAAAGGGTTATGTTTTATTTATAAAAAATTCACAAATAAGGATATTTATAAATAGGCCTTGAACACACGTGATATAGAGGATATATATATATAGTAACCTCCCCGAGTTGTTTGTTCGAATCTTAAAGGTGATGTTGTGGATGAATTAATCTGACAAAAGGCATGTGTGATTTGAGACTAAATTTGACAAAAATCTATACAAAGGTCAAAAAGTTGGATGTTAAGGTAGAAGAGAAGACTCGGGCAATAGCCTAAAGACCGTATAAAGAAGGATAAAAGAGGAGATGCATTTGGTGTGACAGTTTATAGCATGAAAACCGAGACTGTACATCCTATCGTGAAGTGGAAGCAAAAAGGTTAGTCTTTTGGAAAGATGGAAAAATACATGCAACAAAAATATGGCTGCAAGGACAACATTTGTTGCCATAGATGCAGCCACATATGGGTTGAGAATTGAAAGGACTGATGAATCTTGTAAAGGAGGCATGGTTGAAGCAAAATCTAACGTTTGGATGCAAGTATTAGATTGCATGGAAAAAGGAAAAACAACAAAGTCTAAATTGGCTAATGCAAGTCACTATATACGAGAGAGAACGGGATGGAGTGCACCAGTGGATTCATTTTCAACCTATGCTTATTTGGTTGAGGTTCATAATCAAGAAGCTCTTGTGGAAGAAAATAGAAGAAGAGATGAGGACACTGCTAATCCTTCCTCTTCAGTCCCATCTCAAGAGAAGAAACAAGAAACAAGAAACAAGAGAAGAAAAGGGGCAAGAATCCCAGTTATAGGTTACAATCCGATCTTGAGACTGCTACAAACCTTTAAAAAATCTTGGAAGATCGCATACTTGGTAGTAAAGTGGAATTCACACTTGGCGAAGTTCTTGAAATTGCAAAGTGTGAATTTCATGATGCAATCATTGATATACCGAAACAAAAAAGATAGTTTGATGGTGAAGTTTTGCAAGCATTGATGCAGGTTGACAAAGACATAGAGAAACAACTTTAGAGGGAATATGATGATGCATGTAATGCTAATTTGGAGCGGCTGATGTTGAAAATGAGTTAAATGGAAATGTAGACAGCAAACTTGTGGCTCAAATTGGTATTATGGACAACACTAAGCATAGAGAGAAGGCTATGTATAATGGGGATGTCCATCAATAAGCACATGAAGAAAAAGATGCTCATTTTATTCCAAGCAGTCATTATTCACGAACACATTAGGTCCTGCTACAACAGAGATAATTGTTAAAGTGGGAGAAAGAAAGACACCTTACATAGCTCTCTTGGATCATGGTTCTGGAATCAATGTTATGGCACACAGTTTGTATGAGAATGGAGGTTGGCCAATTGATGTAGATCTGGGATGGCGCATGGGGATAGTAAACATTTCATCAAGGGATCTTTATGCAGCTTGTCTGAATGTATGCGTGACTATTGGAGATGTTAGGGATGAATATCTTTTTTTAAAGAACGATTCATGTAGTTTTTTGGTGATTTTTGGGCAGCCCTATATTTTGGAATCAAGGCTAGAAACAAAAGCCTTGGATGATGGTTCTTCATATGCTTGGGTTCAAAGTAAAGACAATACAAAGGCGGTACAATTTCTCACTATTTGTGTGAATTATCCCTTCAATCAGAATTAGGCTGCAGGATAATCCCATGCCACCTAATGCACGTGAGTGTAAGGGTTTTTATACATCACTGCTATAAGTGGAGTCTATGGTAGTGCCTCTAGGAAGATAATTATGCCTCTAAGAAAGGGGAAATTTGTGTTTGTGTCTAGATTGCTCGAATGGATAGCATATAGTCTTGGTAGTTTTAAGAATACTTCAGCTATGTGTAGGGCTAAAAAGAAATATGTAGGATGAACTGAAAAAGAGCGAAAGATATATGGCTTGATGGTTGCAAATGAAGGTATTTCTTCAGGGTCGATTGATGTTGATATAGTGGCTAAAGTTTCTATAGCAATTAATGCTAAAAACATGGCAGAAAAAGAGGTTATTTATGTTGAAACTTTGGGGATGAATGAAGCCATTCAAGACTTTACTGAGCATGAATATGAGAATATGGAAGAAGAACATGTAAAAGATGAAGACAATGACATTGCAAAGGATACTTCTTCTAACACTACAAATCCATAAGACTTTGGCACATGTAGGAGGATGTGCAAGTTAGGAGGGGGTGGATGTCGTGCCACTGCGTGCACACAATGTGAAAAACTCTAGAGTGTGGCTTTCTTATTTATTTAGAGAGCCAATGCCATATTAGTCATTAATGTCAATGTCCATAGTGTAGATATTAGATTTTTGGACAAATTTAGCCACTTTTTAATATTTTAGATTTTATCTCTTATAAAAATCTAAAAACTGTAGACAACTTCTAGAATAGGATGACATGTAAAAGAAAGCATGTAGCTTTGAGCCATTTTGGGAGGATTTTATGTAGAAAGAAGGATTGGCGAAATCGCACAACACACGATCACTATTTTTTCAGGCACTAAACATTACTCCAAACTGGGAGATGAAGAAGGAGTGATCTGGCATAATTCTGTGGATAGGTGTCTTGCTATTTTACCCCCCTTTTAGAGCCAATGGAAGCATGAGATTGGCAATCTAAGCAGCATAGAGGAAGGTATTCTTTTATGCATGTTTTTGTCATAGAGATTTATCTTCTCATAATGTAGAAATAAATTGACAAGCTCCACCTTTGTGAGTATTCTTCTACATCTTCTACTTCTTTCAACCCCTTCTCTTTTGTCTACTCCTCTCCTTGAATCTCCCTTCACCCTGTTGTCTCTTAACCCCGTGGTGGTAGACTTTTGACCCCAAACACTCCGACAACGCACAGTTCTAACAAGACACCTACTTTCACATGAAAAGAAATGGACACTTCACATTGAGAATACAAACATGTAGAATGTGACTTTGCCATGGAAAAACTAACGATCAACACTTAGCACAACTTGCCTAGTAGCCAGGACACCTGGACCCACATATCCCTAAATGCATAACTAGAAAATGCAAGAAACTAAAGCTAGCAACCACCTAAGCCCCTCTCAGAGCCTGGCATTAAAAAATTAGCCACATTAAATAGTTAAGCAGAGAGCCTAGATGTAGTGCTAGGAATGCTCAATGCCCTCTTGTGTAGAGGCTTAGATAGTGCATTATAATAGTAACAGGAGAACAATATGAAACTGCAAAAAGTGAAAGTACTGCTTCACTCAACAAAATCTTGAGCATTAGCATCCATAGATATTGATCAGATTGCTATTGATGATCTCTAGTCTTTTCTTTATAATTAGTTTTTTCCAAAATAGACCGCTCTACATGCATTTCACTGTGATGTTAGGAACCTTCCTCGTCCTCAGTAGTGGAGTGAGCAAAGCTTTCTTCTGCCTCCTTGTCATTTTCAATCTTTTGGAATGGCAACAAGAGGTCATTGTGCTATCAAGAATCGTGTGGTGGGAGGACTTGCTTGAGCTGCTGCACCAAACACATGCTGTATACACAAGAGGAAGCTCACTCAAGAACATAAGAAGAGAGATGGAGGCCAAAACGTTTTCTTACTGGTTTTTTCTTCTTCTTCCATGCACTATAGAATGTATACAAAGTATAGATAAGTTACAACATAAAGGAAAATGGCCTTCTAAGTCAAACAGTGCATAACCAACTACACTAATCAACTGGCGTTATATCTTTGCCAGCTGTAGGTAGGTGTAACAAACTAAATATGATAAGTGATAAGTCAGTGGCCATGTGAGTATCATAATGACCACAAACGTGCTAAGTGTAGACGTGCGGACTCATCTAGCCAGGCGGTCCATCATCAATGTCCGCACATGTTGAGCTTGCCATCTCAACATGTGCCTTGCTACCCATGGTGAGGAAGCTTTTTGTTTGTGCTTCTCATCCCCATCGCCATGGCCACAAATAGGTCACACAGGTGACTAAGATGAGAAAGTGGAGAAATGACATTTGTAGAAACGACACACTTGGACCATCATGCACAGGAACTTTATAAGAGATATCCCTAGGTTGTTGAGTATTGACCCTTGAATCAATGTACCACATTATTAACTAGATCACTCAAGAGAACCATCTTTTTCATCCTAAATTTATTAACTGCATTTTGCAAGGGTTTACCTGAAAAATCTTGCAAGAGAAAAGTATCCTAGCCCACATCCTTAGTGATGATATAGGGACCATAATTAGGAAGCTTTAATGTACTAGGGTGTTTACCAAGCTTGGAATTATAAGCAATCACAAAAGTACCCTTCTCAAATATTTTCTCCTTTATATGCCCATTTACCCAAGCTTGTCTCTTGCGCTACACCACTTAAGACATATAAGATAAAATGATATGATCCTCATTGAGTTGTAGTAGCTACTCCATTCTTGAGTGAACTGAAACTTTAGGAGATAATTTGAACTCTATTTGTAGCTTACAAAGATGATACCACATATACCATACGCACCACAGCCTCCAACATGTATACCAAATGGAATGGTGTCATTTCTATAGTGACCTTGTATATAGTACAAAATTCCCACAAAGCGTAAGCAAGCTTTTGATCCCAATCTATCCTATTTTCTGCCACAATATTCTTTGAAATTTGCATTAGGATCATATTCAAGCTCACTACTTAACCATTACCCTAAGCGTGACATGGACTAGATTTTTTGTGTAAAATCACATGCTTCTTTGTGAATTTTGAATGAATTTGCTTAGGAAATGCTTCTTTTGGTCAGTAACAAGCTCAATAGGACATCCAAAACAAGTCATTATGTTAGAATATACAAGTTTATAAACACTTCTATTGGCATTCTCTTTCAAGGCCTTTGCTTCAACCCACTTCCTATAGTAATCTGTAAAAACAAGAGTGTATTTTATCTAAGTATTCTTTGTTGGTGGTTTGATATGGCCAAAAAAATTAATCTCCCGTTTTTGAAAAGGCTCGAAAGGAAGCATTGGATGATCGCTCATGTGATCACAGGGTTGAGATTTCCCTCCCTTGCCATAGACCAAACAAGTATTGGCAAATTGAAAAGCATCTTTCAACAGAGTAGGTCACCACAATCTAGCTTGAAGCATTTTTCAACTCATAATTTCTCCAAAAAAGTGACATGCTAAAACACCTATATGAACCTCTTCCAAGATGGCCCATTGTTCTTCCTCTCTGGAACACTTCTTCACTATATATCATCGGGGTCCTTTCATACAAAAACAACCTGAAAAGATTTGCTCTACAAAGCTAACTTCCTATGTTGTTCGGTACTTAAAGTATTTGGCATGCCTCATAAAAGTAAAAAATTTAAGATTTGATCATGATAAGTATCTAGCTTATACACTAATACTTGAAATAAATTAGCATTAGACAATTGATAATCAATGCTAGTGGGTTTCTCTTGGGCATTGAATCTATTTAAAAAAATCTAGTAATGACATCCTCGTTGCCAGGTGTATAAACTATAGAATAATAACATTATTGCAAAATCAACATCCATTAGGATAAACAACCAATTGATTGTGGTTTATTCAACAAATAGAGAAAAGCTTGATGATCCACACAGAAAATAACATTTTTGGCCAATAAATAATTCCTATATTTCTACAAAGAAAACACCATGCCAAGGGCTTCCCTCTCAATAATCGAATCATTCTTCTTTGTAGCACTAAGTCTTCTATCAACATAATATATAGTCTTGAACCATCCTAAAACTTCCTCTAGGTGCTACTATAAGCATTTTCTTTGAAGCTTCAAAAGATTTTTGTTGAGAATCTCTCCACGCAAAATGTACACATTTTTCATTAATGTTGTCAATGGAACACGAACACGAAGTAAATAGTGAAGATACATGTTATGCCATTTTATCTAGCCAAGAAACCTCATTACTTTATAAATATATTTTGGAGGATGAACTTTACTCACCACTTCAATCTTATGGGGATCAATGGACATTTCCTCTTCGAAAATAATAATATGATCCAACAATACTCCATGCTTGGTATCAAAAACTAATTTGAAGGTATTCAAGGATAACCCATACAATTGGCACCTTTCAAAACACAAACTAAGATGGTGAATGTTCTCCTCCTTCTTCCCAAAGACACAAAAGTCATATACAAATACCCATATAAAGGAAGTTAAATAAGGATCAAAAGTGTGTTGCATGGCTACTTGAAACGCTGCAGGACCATTCTTCAAATGAAAATTCATAACTATAATAACAAAAGAATCCCATTTAGTTATAAAAGTTTCTTTATACATATCATCAGGATGCATGTGGATTTGATTGTAACCTAAAAACCCATCAATGAAAGTATACATTTGATGACCTTCTACATCATCAAGCAAGGAATCAGTGAAAGGAGGCGGTAATGGATCAGTAATAAGAAGGGCATTAACTAAAGATCCTCCATCCAATAATACTTTATGGAACATCTTCCCCATATATTTAACCTAAAAGGAAAGGATTTCATAATCCACCAGCAATTGCTATATAGGAGTTACTACATGACAATCAATCTGTCTAGATTTTGAGCTTAGACTTTGAGTAGATAATTTCCATATTGCTCCAATTTTTGTAATATATTATGTTGAAAACTAGGAATCAAATATAACATCTTTTCCCACTATTAACTGGAGAGATGAAGTTATGAATGCTTCCAACAATGCTTCAAAATCTCTTGCTTGAGAGGTTGTTGATTTTGGAACCATAATTTTCTTGAACTTCCATTCCTCAGGAATAACATGAACTCCTTCCAACAGACTATCCCCATCTAATTGGACATGTTTTTCCCATTTTTATAGGCGGTAAAGTTGTCACAAAGACCAATTTTGAATACCCTTCTACGCTTCCCAATCTAATACCTTCTTCTTTTAAGCTCTTGTTACTACCATTGCCTCAGCATCCTCTTGAAAATCTTCCACAAGCATACATCTAGCACATCACACCAAACATGAACTTCTAGAACTATGTCCACTTGTTGAATAGGTGCCAACCCAAAAGCATGATTTTTAGGGATCTCATTCTCTTCTACCATACCATCATGCCATTTTGAATCTCATATCTTTGCCTCGCCATCAAGTAAATCTCTGATAATTGTAGTGCATGGGCCTATGGCTATATATGAGATGCTCCTACAAACCTTTCTTCATTGTGGTTCCTTGCTATTGGCATTCTTGCCTCAGCTCTATGCCTAGCCTAGGACTCACATTACAGTCCCACAAAATATATGTGGACTTGGAAGTAGTGACAAGCTCCTTGTTTCCCTTCCATTTGTTGTTGGGGTTGAGGCCATGGTGGCTAGTTTTAAACTCTTCTAGGTCCCCTAGATCCTATTTGTACTCAGTTATTTGTAACAACATGATGCACAATTGTTGGTTGTTGCATTCTTATAAGTCATTATGGATTCCTCGCGTTGGGATTATACTAACAAATCTTTACTTCATGGCCTCTTTTATTACAAATTTGACATATTCTCTATTTCTTCTACAACATTGACACCCCTAATGCTTTTAGTTTTTCCAGTATTTTTTATCCAATTTACTTCTAGATTTATTCTTAAAAGAAGTTTTTGGCATGAGGATTTATGATGAGATTTTTCACTCTTGTGTTCCTTTTTTGTCTCTTCTTGTTCTTTCCTTATTGCATGCCTTCATGAATAGAATCATCATAAATTTGATCGGGGTCTAAATATGAACTATCACTTTTATCTTTTGAACCTCATCTTCTTCAAAATCACTCTCTACATGACCTACAAAGTTAGATCTTGAATCTCCTTGTCTACAAGAATGACTAAGGATGATCCTTTTTACAACCCATACAATAGCTTCAATTAAAGTATCCAAGGTTTGCTATACCCCTATTTCCACATTTGCAACCTCACCCTAAATCTTGTTATTTAATCTGTTTGAGAAATAATAAGTCTACATATTTAGAGATAATTGATTAATATAATCTAATCTATTTAAGATTTTTTAAAATTGCTATGAATAATCTTCCACCAAATTTTCTTTTTTCTTTATTTTTAAATTTTATCTAGCACATCATTAAGCGTTTATCCTTAAGAAAACACAACAAAAAAACATTCCTTAGATCATTGTAAGTAGGAAACTTTGCTAATACTCAAGCACTGAGTCAATCCATCATCTTACAATGCAAAGTGGTAGCAAACTGAGTCATCTTGATTTGGTCATTATATAATGCATCACAACTACTTGCAATCCAATGAGTTTCAAATTGGGCTACATGCCAATCTGGATCTTTCTTTTTTCCATATAGTATAACTTAGTTTGGTTGACTATAGGGTTAGGTGGAGACTAAGTCATGGTGGAGGTTTCTTAGAAGGTTTACATGGCAAGGGATTAAAATGTAATTATCTCCTAATATGAGAAATGTGATTAAGAATGCAACTACCTAAAACAAGTTGTTGCAACCACAAAATATCAAGTGGAATTTGCATTTTAAAAAATTATAGTTGTACAAGAGCCTAAAGCTTACCATGACAAACCCATAGTCCATGCCTAGGGATTAGATAGTAACAATGACCCCTTTGGACACTAGTTGATCTATGCACTTGTTGGAGCTCATCCCATCTTTTGCGTGCCTAGGCTCATAGACATTTGGCCTTGGAATGTGTTACAATTATATTGGTTGTAACCAAATAAATGGAAGACTAGGAAAACATCACAAAAATCTATGTGTATGGCTTGGCCATTGATCTCACAACTTGAAAGAAACCACACATCTCTCTCTTATTAATAAAGAGACTTGTCATCTTTATCATCTTCATTAGACATATCCATCTCCATTGCACAAAAAGAAATTGGAAAGTGCAAACATGGACAAAGAAATTTTTGCATACATGAGAGAGGAGAGAGAAATTTTGGCAGCACACAAGGAAGAGAATGTGTGAAACTTGGAAAAAAGGAGAGAAAGAGGCATAAAACACCTCATGCACTCCACCCCACCTTTTCCCCACAAAAGACACCAACACCCCTTCAACAATTTTAGTATTTCTTTGAAATTTTGATACATTTGGATTTCTAAGGCTTTGGCCTTCATGTTTTAATCTTTCTAGCTCTTTGCAAGCACATACACTCGTATGCATACTATTTATTTTGATGGATATGCCCCCTCATGAAGGGTGTTTTGCATAATATGATATTATCTTGTTTAGGAAAAATGGAAAGATGATATATGCATGGATATTTTTGTGCCTCGTTTTTGGGATTCTTTGTGTGTCATCATTTCCTCCCACACTAAAAGGTGAAGAATCCTCATGAACCACATCGAAGAAGAACCACTCTCTACCATTAAAAAATCATGAAACTATTAGCAAAAAAACTTCAATGATGATGCTAAGGCCTAGCCATGGAAGGGTATAGGGAACTCCAGAACCATGAACATTAGGGTAAGGGAACCCCTGCCTCAATCAATCCCACACACAAAAACTTGCATAGCCTCCAACACATAGGTTTCAATCTTCCTCAAGGAATCACAAGAACAACTCCTCCATCCCAATAGAGAAAAGAAGATAACTCTATCTAGTTTGTAACTTTGAAGATATGGGGATCTTGCTAATTTGAGTAAGGAGAAAAATAAGAACATGGGAATATTCCCTTTTAAAAGGGGTTTGAAAGGATTATCTATCTTTGGGTTGTGTAATGTGAGCAAGGCTTTAACTTTAAAGGACCACAAAATTTGGTGAAATGGTTGTTGTCAAAGAGAATTTGTAGTTTTCAATACCTTAAATGATATGCTAATAGGTTTAGAGGGGGGTTATCATATTAGATATGGAAGGGAATATTATATGAATCTCTTGGAGGAGAGAATGTATCGAGGAAGAGGGTCAGAGATGATGGAGTTATTGAGGGGGTATTCTCAAGCATTGGAAGGGGCTTACATGGCAAAAAACAATAATGTACTTAGAGATATTTATTTGACAGGAAAATAAGGGGAGCATAGAAACATGTTGTTATGGAAAGGGTGTCTCTCTATTTTTTATTTGTATATTGAGATTTTTATTTATCTTAGGTTAAGGTTTGGGGCATACTACATAACCAAAGAATAAGTGGGTGACATCCCTTTGTAGATTTGGAGGGCACTCATCGAAATGACCATGTACAATGTTGGCAGGAATAGAGCAAAGATCTTGGTGGAGAAGAGAAGGCTACAAAAGAGAGGATAGAGGCAATGAGGGACACAAAGATAGAAGCAAAGTGAATAGACTATTGTGAAGGTGCATTTGAAGAAGAAGTTTTGAGAGGGGTGTCCACTATGTTTTCTCCTTCCTCTTCTACTTAATCTCTCCATTTGCTCTTGTAGTTTGTGAGGGAGAGTCAAACAAGGATGCAAAAAGCCTTTTTGAATTGCACTATTTGAATTACCATAACTCGTTACAGAATACAAGTAGATTAAGATCTTATTTTTGTAATTATTTTTTAATTTCTTTAAAGATTTTAAGTTACTATTTTTTACCATCTCCCCCATCTCAGGACCTACCAACAGCTCCTCTTGGACCCCACTGTGGACGAGGTGTTTTCCCCTAGACCCTGACCAGTGAGTGCTACCCTCGGGATCCCTCCCTACTGGGGAAATTTCTCCTAGACCCCCATTGGGAACACTATCCCCAAATCCCTCATGAAGGGAATTGCCCCTAGGCCTCCATAGGGAGGTGTTGTCCCCCCAAACTCCCCTCCCCCCCACTCATTGGAATTTGGCCTCTCAATCCCTTGCTATTCTTGCCCCTAGATTGCCACATGGAGGGGATACCCCTAAGAACCCACGATTGGGATACAAACCCTAGATCCACAACTAGAGATATTCCCTACACACTCTCTACCCTACCTTGCTAGAGATTCTACTCTTGAACTATCACTAAGGTGGCTTCTAAATCTCCAATGGCATTACACATTACACATTAGACACATTAAATATACATAATATTATAGAATACGATTTAATATATTTTAATTATATTTAATAATTATTAATAAAATTATATTTTAAATACTTTTAAATATATTTTGATACTATATTTATGATATGTGCATAGTATGATATATTAATGTAATATGATTTAGACTAAAATAGTATAGCATAAAAATAAAACACAATATGATACATTTTACTATCCTGATCAAAAAGTATTATCCTTTTTTTGGTACATCTTTCTTTAGGTTTCCATACTTAGGCGTGTAAAAAGGAGGGAGCTGATATGGCCATTGAAGAATGGGCCATGAGGCAGATTATTAAGCAGTGCAATCTGCAAAAATACATGGAAGCATTCAACTAAGGGGTGGATTACATCCTTTGCATAGAGTTCTTAGAACGTTTCACATGAACTGCGGCACTATGATTGTGCAAGAGAGAGAAGAAACTTGTCGAGTGCAAATTGAATTGACCTCGGAGTTGGTAGAAAGAGCATTGGACTTGGCAAACAAAGTAGAGAGAGAGCCGAAGATAGACGTATACATCATGTTGGGAATGGAAAAGGTGAAGGTCCACATCAACAACAACATCAACTTGGCAGATATTCCAGATCCCAAATCCAACTCCAAGCCAAGGTGGTGCACACATTATTCTCTATAGTCAGAGGTAAAACACAATCATGAGCCACATTAATGTTCCCTTGCTAGAGAGCATTACAGCAGGGTCATTGGATGAGGTGAACCTCAACAGTTTTGTGAGAAAAACCATTGAGACCTCAACAAAGGCTTTGGTAACAAGAGGAAAGCCCACCAGAGGAGAGTCCCCTAGCACCAAGGCTAAAAGGAAAGCTTCATCTTCAAAGGCCTCAACCGTTGGATTCGGTGGGGTTCTTACCGCAATCATCAGAGAAGCCTTGGGGCAAGGGCAGGGAGGAGGAGAAGGAGTTGATGAGACACCAAGTAGGTTGGTACCTCACCAAGAACAAGAGGCACAATCTAGCGAAAGGATGCTGAGTGAGGATGAAGAAAATAGGGAACACGAAGAGCAATCTAGCTAGGGAGAGGCTAAGAAGACGCATAAGAAAATTTCATAGGAAAAGCAAGAAGAGGAGAGGAGGAAAAAAGAGAAAGTAGACTCACAAAAGGCTCGCAGGGATTCCAAAAAGGCCGAGGAGGAAAGAAAGAGAAAGCAGGAAGAAGAGGAGGAGGAGTTGAGAAGAAAGGAGGAGGAAGACATAGCCCTTGCAATGCATAAGTCCATTGAGCAATAGTTCACCAAGCACGACGAGCTAGTGCCCATGAGTTTGCTTAGAGATGAATGGCCCAACTCAAGTTCCCACGTGTCAAAACTCGTGCCACTTGTTGTAGTGCAAGAAAACAAGGGCGATGCCCCAATCACCCCCATTTCTACTCTCTTCGCACTTGCGACTACCACCACCATATCCACACCTAGTTCTATGACCCACGTGGATGCCAACAACCTAATGACCTAGGTCCAATACTTCGTGCATAAGAAAATGAGCCAAGGAGCAGGAGAAGGGATCCCTTTGCTAGGAACCAACGGACAGGCAACACAAATGCCAAGTCTAGACAAGACCTGAAGAAGCAAAAGGTGGCAACCTCTACAACCTTTGTCCACTCAACAGAGATGCCACTTGCAGAGTACGATGAATATGCCAAGCAGCTTCTCTCTCAACTAGAGAAAGCCAAGGAAGAGAAAAAAATTACAATGGCAAAGCTAGAAGCAAAAAAGGAGGCCATGGCTACATTTCAGCTGGAGAAAACCCGCTAGATAGCCGTGGCCCAAAGGGAGATTGGTAAGCTCAAAGAATACCTACAGGCTAAAGAGGAAGTAGAAGTCGAATGACGGGCAAGATTGGATGAAGAAACTGATGCCATAAGGCACCTGCAAAGACACAATGAAGAGATCATAGGACTTTATAAGGATTTGCAAGTTGAAATGGAAAAGATCATTAAAGCCATAGAGGAATTGGAGGCTTTGAGGGAGGAAAGAACATGCTGATACAAAAGAGAAGTGGAGAAATTGACATAAGAGGCAGCCTCCGCATAGGAAGAGCAGTAGAGATTAAAAGGAGAAATGAAAGTTCAAGAATGTAGGCTGACAGTGCTAGCTAAGAGGCAAGGGGAAAGCCTTGAGGAGATGATGAAAAGGGCATACGAATGGATAGCGCATATTGAAAGATGAGTCAAAGCCTTGACGCGCCATCTACCTCAGGCTAAAAAAGATAAGGTGCTAGCTAAAAGCTGAGTAGAGGCCACCCAAGTAGGCTTCAAAACATATCAACGTGCCTTCTTCAATGCACTACTGAATGTCACCCCCAAATGGAGGAAAGGGAGGAAGTTGAAACCATCAAGAAAAAGCTACAGATTCCATGTAGGGCCTTGAGAGCAGACCTATAGATCCCGCCGCAACCTGTGGAAGTTAGCCTAACCTTGGAAGAGAAATGGAGATCCCTATTGTTGGCAGGTCTGACCCCATAGAAAATAATGCAATTGGGTTCACAGAAGGAGTCCAATAGGAAGCCTAGAAAGGAGATGAGGTTGGCCCAAGCTTTGAGATGGGGCCCCATGAAGAATAGATAGCCCCATAGTTTCCTTCCCCACCACAACTAGAATGTCAATAACATGTGGACACATCCAAACAAAGAAGGGCCGCAGTTAAGGAAAAAAGAAAATATATGGTGAAGGAAGCAAGAAGAAGGCTGAATGCTAGACCAATACAAGTGCCACCCACGCCTATTCCACCGAGCCAGGATACTTTTCGAGCAAGCTTCCATATTGATTTGGTGATCTTGGAACAATAGGAGACTTCCAGAAACCCCTTCGACCTGAACTTCTAGTTCCCTGCTAATTTGTGTAGGGTTTTACCGATCAAGGTGGTGAAAGAAGTAAGTGAGAGTGGAATTTAAAGTCTATTAAAATGTGGGGAAGAGCAAATTTAAGGCAGGAATTGGACCTCGTTGAGAGCATAAAGATGGATTTGGCAATTTTTACGAGCCGCGGAAGACGGAATTTCAAAGCGGTTTCGAAGAAGAGCAGTTGCAAAATTTTCATAATTTTTCTAGACCTCGGATCAAGCTAGAGCAAGTGATCAGTAGTTTGGGACCTCAAGATGAACTGGCAAAAATTTTTAGCACTCAAAATGAAGGCTGGATGGGCAAGATGTGCGAGTCAGGCATGGCCAAAAAAAAAAGGGCCAAAGGGTAAAAACTTTTGGGCATGGGCATTGTGGGGGCCTTAGGGTCCCCTATTTAAAACTAAAATCGTGATTATGGATGGGGGGTGCCATTTCAAAATGACACCAAAAAAACCGTGACACCCCCCCTCCAGGCGACAAATTGGGAGAGAAGGCTATCTTGGGCCAAAGAGCAACCCCCCCGAATCGATTACAACTATGGATTCTTCAATTTTCTTGCCTTCAATTGCCAGTCTCCGCTCACGCAATGGCTGCCCGGTTGAAGAGCACAGAATTCAATCTTTCTCTCTCCTCCTCCACTCTCCTCTAAGGGGTTGATCATACGTAGAAAATCAAGAAGAAAGGAAGATGAAGGATGCTTGTCCGAACATGGACCGGATTGCTCCAAGATCAAAAGGAGGATGAGAGGCAATGTCCAACAATGCAAGGGAACAAATGATGGATCTCTTGGGTGCCCGAAACCATTTCATAAAAATATGCAACACGCAAATAAGCGGTATGCTCAATTTTCACAAAGAAAATTGAATTGTTTTGATGTTTGATGGCTTTAATGATGTGCGCATGGAAAGGAAATTTGTATGAATCATGTTTTGAAGTATGTTTCAGGGATATACATGATAAAACATAGAACTCGTAGTTGTACATGATCGTAATTAATAATTTTGAACTCGAAATGCGTCATAAATGAGAAAAAATGAGGATTTATTCCATTTCCAGTTGGAAAATGGAATTTATATGGGATAAAAAATGGATAAAAACTAGTATTCAGTCAATATGATCGGTCAAGACACATAAATCAGAAAATACCGTATTTTTATGAACAAATAAATGATGAAAAATAGAAAAAATTATGAAAAAATACATTTTATGTTCATGAACATATAACAAGACTGGAGCATGAGGATCAAGCCTCATTCAAGCCTTGTTTCTATATTAAGAGTACGTTTTTATTGATTTTTATATTAAAAATTACATAAAAATGAATGCTATATCTACCCAACGAATGCAAAACCTAAATGGTAGAAGAGATTGGGAAGGTGAGCAATTGCTAAAAATATTTTAAATTATGATTTATTTGATTATGCATAGCATACAGGCCGATCATCATTTCAATTTAAGAGTGACTAGTAGCACGAGGAAACTTGATGCTAGTCTCTAGCAATGCCGCAATTATGAGTAGGTTGGAAATCATTAAAGGATTGGTTTTACACCTCACATTGCTGGTTTCTTTTATCATAAAATATTTGAGTACGAGGTGTGTCATCCATAATCGCATTATGCATATCACATGGTAACTCCTGGATGCATAGCAATTGATTACCAATTACATAACCCACGTTGAGTTGTGAGGAAACCCAAGCTGTAGGCTAGATGCTCGAATCTTTGGGAGCATGTCAAGTGAGGATATTTATATCCTGGAACATTTGAAATATATAAGAGTAGAGTGTGTTTGTATGTTCTTTATGTTACAACAGTGTATCTTGGGGCCAATCCTTGAAGTGTAGGAGAGCTGTAGTGGGGCCACGGTATTTAGCCAGAGGGGTGTCTCCTTTATGTTTATATTACGTTGGTGTATTACACCAAGATGCATGGGATCTCCCTCTGAGGAGTAAGGAGGGTTAATTGCTAGACTACATTCCACTACAAACGCAATATCTACAGTAGCGATTAGGGCACTGTGTCCCTTGGATGCTCCTAGCTGCAAGGCCATGTGGGGTTGTCTTATGAGTGTTAGAAAGGCTCGGCTACTAGTGCCTATAGCTACTGTCAGGCCCATTTTAGGTCCTGACAATAAATCAACATCGAAAGTAGGCTTGGGGAAAAATGACTAGTGGAGAGAGAATAGAACTCCACTCTCTGGGGCACGAAGGATGTAGAATTTGGGCAAGACAAGGTTTTTGAGGTCCCGATATTAGTGTCAGACTATAAGTACCAGTCTACATAGAGAAGACACCTCTGTGACATACATATAGACACTTCGGTGGCTTTTTGCAACACCCTCCCATTTAAATGCAACAACACGAAATTCATGCCATGCCCTCGAAGAATGGGAGTGGATTTTGACCCCAATGTCCATGGCTGGTATGACTTTCCCGTAATCTATAACATGAACTATACTACGTCAGAGAAGGCCCTCATCTTCACCCTAGAAAATCTGAATGACTCTATAGTCCATTTTGTAGATGAATTCTCCTCATGCCCCGACCTTTCATTCATTACTACCTATAATTACCTTAGGCTACTTAGAATACTACTTAGGCAAAATCCCACTCCACAAGAATGCAACCTTCCACTCCTCTACTTTGATCCCAATGCCATAGACAACTGTTGTCGAAGGGTTTGTGAAAGCAAAGTCGCGTCTTCAGAAGACCTTGATATATGTCAAGATGGAAGATCAATCAAATGAATAATCCAATGTCAGAGATTGAACTCATCATCAAACTGGTTCTAGCATTCAACTCTGAATCATATATTTTTAATAGCCATACAACAATTCCAAAACTCAATCAATAAATTCTGCTTGAGCAAAAGCAGTTGTAACTTTTGTTATCCAATATGTAAAGTTTAAAATGGTAAACTCATAGTGAGTTTAAATCAGAAAAGAACAGTCTATCTGATCACTAGTTATGCCTTCCCAGAATTGCAGAAGGAAAACTGAAGACAGTTGGGAGTCTTTCCATCTTCTTCTTGGGAAAGTATAAAGTATTTTCTTGTCTGCTTAGGCTTCAGCATGCAATACAAGTAGAGTGCACCAATAGCATTCTTGTAGTCCACTGAAAGTAGATTCCTCTCTTCTACAGTGAGTTCAACATCAAGTTTTCAGGGCTAATCCAAGCAGAATAGGATGAGTAGGTGGCAGATCTGTCACAGTTGTATTTGTAGCAGCCTTCCAACATCGATTTCTCCACTTTATTGCAATCATCTCCAGAGTTTCAAACTCTATAAAAGACTCGTGACTCCTTATTTTGAGCGTCAACCAAGATTGGCACTCGGCCGTTGATCAATAGTCGATGGAGAAGTCGAAGGGTTGCTTATTCGTTTAATTTATTAGTTTCTTCCACAGGTAATTGACTTTGTGCTGTTGTAGGAGAGGCCACGATGCGGCTCGAATGATGTGCTTATACTCCACCATGAATCTTCCTCGTCATCCAAGAGGAGCAGGCGGTTGAGTCAAGAACCAGATGTAGTCGTTGATGAAGATGGTCATAGCTCTTCGTCAGTAGGCAGGCAGCTACGTAGAAGGTTTCTTCTTTGCTCCCCCCCCCCCCCATTGCTCCTCTTTTCGATGACAGAGAAAAAGCTTACCTTCGCCACCATTCAGAAATTTCTTGCGCCCCCAGAGAAAGCTCCCCTTCCCCATCGTTTTTTTTCCTCGACACCAGCTGCATTGTCTCCTGAATCTTGTTCGACGGGGTTCTCTCTTCCGTTCCAGAAAAAAAAAACCGCCTTTTCTTTTCTTGTAATTTTCTTCAATGTCGTCCCCTCTTCATCTTCGTCCTTTTTCACCTTCGACTTCCGTGTCACAATAGCATCCTTATCTTTAGGACCACGTCGGCAGCTGTAACACTCCTCCTCCGTCGTCTTCTGCAACGCTTGTCAATCGTCGTCGACTTCCGCTCTCATCTTCAACTTCATCACAGCAACGACGTTTGATCCTGCTCTGTCATCGCATCCATGGAGCAGGAAGTCCCTAAAACAAAAACGTCTGTGTGTGTATTCCCCGTCTTCCTGTCCGTCCCGCACTCTCTCCTCCCCTGTTTCCTCCTCATTCTCGTAAAAGCCCACTGCTCCCCGAAGTCGCCCAGAAAACCGTCCTATTTTCATTGCAGACTTTTTTGATGATCACTCTTCATCTCCGGCTATTTTCCTCCTCGTCTAGCGCAGAGTACCATCTATTTTCCTCCCGATTCCTCTACGTTCCTTTCTTCTTTCCCCAATTCGATCTCTCATCTTTTTCGAATCTGCTTTTTCCCTCCCAAAATTAGCCTTTTGCTTTTCTTCCCTTTTTAGACCCTGTTCCTCCTCCGAAATATAGGTTGAAGGATTTAAAAAAAAAAAAAAAACAAGCACTATCATATGAGCACGGTCCGAACCAAATCTTTTTGGATTGTCATTACATCACAAGATGGTGACCAAAGGGCCAGTCGTCAACCAAATCATTATCCTTTGTATCAAAGCAATTTCTTAGTCACAACAGCATATACCAATGAACTTTGACAAGAAGCAGCAGAACCACGATATGACCAATTGGGTCACAAGTGAGGTTTTCTTCTATATCTTCCTCGGACTACCAGCCAGCCCATTGGAAATGGTGGAATCTGGCTCAAATACAGTCCATCCAAACAGCACAAGCTTGCATAGTTCCCTCTCCATCCAATTAGGGGGCGCACCATGACAAGTAGGGAGGAACAGATACAGGGATGATGTCCCAACTTCATTAAGTTTACCTACATGTATGGCATTCAAAACCAAACTGGCTTCGTTCCCCTGTTTTGAAAGTCTGTCAAATACTTGATAAGCTTCATCCAGTTGTAGATATAAGAAACATCCTCACAAAGCCCATAATCGGCATATCTTGAAATAATGTAGCCCATGAGATTGCATCTCGAGTTACCAGTCTACCGAAATTCCTTATTCTTCCCAGTCTTCGGCATAGAATGAAAGAGCAAACATAACAACTAAGTATGTACAAAGTATCAAATCACACACACGACTTTTGGGTGGTTTACACACCTCGAATGCACAGCAATACGACATCCACCCCCTCTAATCCTGCGCATCCTCCGGATGGGCCAACTACCCATGATCATTATCATCAAGATCCACAAACAGATCAATCTCTTCATTATGCATTTCTGGTGTCATATCATCTGTTTCTTCCATTGGAATTTCTTCTCGTTGCTCTTCTCTTGAAAATTCTTCCAATGCATATTCCTCATCATCTCTTTTCTTGAAAATCTTGATTCTTTTTCCAGCAATAGGCACTCTAAGCACTGTCCCATCTAATTCTGTCAGCTCATATGTTGCATTATCAAAGACATGTCTGACTATGTATGGCCCAAACCATCTTTTCACCATCTTCCAAAGTGTAGTATGCTGATTTTCAAGGCTGCTATCAAAAACCAATATCCAATCTCCCTCTTCTATTGCTCTAGGCTGCAAGCGATGCCTGCTGTCAAACCTGTCCTTATTCCTTAGTCTAGCAACCTTCAACCTGTCAATAGCTAGCTGAATATCCTCAGGTCTCCTCTCCAACTGTCGAATCCGAAGAGCTAAGAGCTCTTCTCTCGTCAAATCCTCCTGCCAAGGTAAAACTTACCAAGTCAAAGCACAAGTCTCAATCGGCATAACAGGTTTCTGACCATACATCAACTCTGCAGGCATATATCCTGTGGTAACACTATGAATTGTACGATCAGCCCATAAAGCAAATGGTAGAAGTCTTGGCCATTCTCCAATCCGTCCTCTGCATGCTTTGGCTAATGCTTTCACTATCGGCGGATGCCCTCTTTCACTCTTTCCATTTCCCTCTAGATTATATGCTGTGGTTAGAGCCAATTTGATTCCTAGCTGAGAGAAAAACTCCCTAGCTTCATCTGCATCCAATTCACCACGATCCGCAGTGATCTTACCCACACAACCATACCTGCAGAAAATTTCCTCCAATAAGAACTTACACACTGCACTAGTGGTCTTCGTTCTCAAAGATCTGCCCTCAACATGATTGGTAAGATCCTCTCTAGCCAAAACAATTTTCCTCATCTGCCATAGACCCATAGGCATGGTAACCAAATCAACTACCCACTTATAATGAATGCATAGCGGATAGGTCGGATGAAGCTCATCTCGATGATGCACTACTGAATACATCTGGCAGTCTCTGCAAGTCTCAACAAAGTGAGAAACATCTCTATACATGCCTTTCCACCAATATTTCTCCTTGATTTTCTCATAAGTAGCCCACACTCCTCTATGACCAGCCCAAGGACTCTCATGAAACTCCCTCATCACCTGTAACTGTGTCTCTCTATCGAAGATAACCCGCAAAGGTAATCCGCCTCTTTTCTTCGGATGCTTCCAAAGAAATCCGTCCTTGAGAAAATAACCATAGGCTTTCCTTCTGATCTTCTTGAACTCTTCATCCGTCCATTCATCTCTTTTGCTTAGTGTACTAAGGTACCTACCAATCTGCAACCAATCTCCAACATAGAGATCTTCTGTGAAAGCCACAATATCATAGACATGACAAACATGATCAACCATAGTGGCTGAAATTTCAGCATCATCCTCTTCTGCAAGTAGAGTCTCCTCATCATCATATCTGGCTCTAGACAACATATCTGCCACTAGATTATCCTTCCCTGCTATGTGTTTAAATTCCGGATTTAATGACTTGATGTATGCAATCCATCTCAACATGGCTATATCCGGAGTAGAGCAACTCGTAATCATACCAATCAATGGCAAGCAATCTGTCTCTACCACAACTGAAGCTCCAATAAAATACTCCTTGTCACATTTGAGAGCCGTGACAATCCCCAATAACTCCCTCTTGATTTGCGGATATCTCCTCTGTCTCTTGTTTAGGACTTTCGCCCCAAACCGAATAGCATACCTATTTCCATCAACATCATTTTGACCCACAGCCCAACCTATGCCAATTGGACTAGTGTCAACTGTCAATACAATAGGCCTTTCACAATTATAATCCACTTTCCTGAGAGTAGGAGCATTATGCAATAACTTCTTCAATTTTCGCATATACAAACAATCTGCTATGTGTGCAAAGTGAGGTATCCAAATCATATAAAACACACAAGCACCAATGAATCTCCGTACCTCTGAAGTAGTAGAACAATACTCCGCAATCTTGCCTATAGCATTCACCTTATCAGGTGAGGGTTTTCTGCCATAATATCCACACATATGTCCAACAATGACAACCTCATTCACTCCAAAAACAGATTTTTGCCCTGAAAGTGTCAAATTCACTTCTTCTAACCTGGCCAAAATCTTCTCACATGCTGAAATATGATCAGCCACAAAGTATCTGCATCCCTGCTCATTTAGGCTCTCATTCTTCTCTTCTTCTGCACACCCCTTAATGGGCACATCATCCAAGAAAGGCATAGTAAGCTGAGGTATGTAATTACGAAGGACCTTATGCATGGCATTCATCATATGCGCAACAGAATTAGTGGCACCTTGAGGCAAGGTACACATCTTGACAAGCCCAATAGGAGTTCTCATGGTGGTTATGTCCCTGCTTTCCAAAGCCAGTTGAAACTGATCATATCCTGAATACAAATCACCCAAAGAATAGATGGCACGTCCAGCAAATGCCTTTGCAAACTCATCCACAACTGGACCTATACCAACATTCCTGATAGTAACTCTGTTCACTGGCTGCATGTCCTGAATAAATCGGAGAGTACCATTCTTCTTTGGAACTATAAACCACCTGTTTGAATATGGTGCAGATGAAGGCTCAAGGATTCCCATCCTGATTTTCTCATTCAATAAATCAATCAGCTTTGGCAAGTGTGCTTTAGACACTGGAATAGGTCGCAGATTCCATGGGATATGAGGAATAGTAAAAATGACCATAGGAGCAACAATATCAAGATTCACGCATCCAATCTCATGTGGGAAAAAAGCAAATCCCCTTCCATGTCGCTCAAGCATATCCTGAAAGCATTGCTTCTCTATGGGTAGCAAGAAATCACCATTTTCAATTTTCAATTCAACAAGAGTCTCTGCTGAAAATTTATGACCAATATGCTCTAGATTCCTCAAAATTTGCTGTTTAGCAGCCCTCTCTATTTGCTGATCACTGTCAGGTGGAAGCGGTACAGCAACCGGCTTCACCTTCTTATCCACAGTTTTGTATTTCGTGTCAACCCTGGCTTCATTATGCTCTTCTGCATTACATAAACCTTGCTGTAAATCAGCAACTCTGCACACCAATGGCTGAATATTCTCAGCCCTCTGCTCTATGGACTGCACAGGAACAGCCCCAAACTCTGAATGCTGAAATATTTCAGCAGTAAACTCTGTTGGCTGAAAGTTTTCAGCCCTCTATCTCTCTGAAAGCTGATCATAACCAGCTGGAAACTCTGTTTGCTGAATTTCTTCAGCACTCAACACTCTTTGCTGAGTTACCTCAGCCTCTGACTCAATCTGTGACATAAAATCAGCAATTTCATGAAACATGTTCAAGGACTGCACTAATACATTATCGTGACAATTCAGCATATCAGTTTTCAGCATATCTCCCATCTCTGTCATCGTATCTGCACAAATCACACTATCATACATCCCATCTATGTGCTCATCATCCTCCAAAATTCCTGCATTTTTCAAATTTTTCTCTTTCCTGCATATATACTGCCTGGTAGCTCTAGGCAACCTAGAAGTCTTCTGATAACTCATCGAACTGTTTGCTGAAATCCCAACGAAACCGGAGGAGAAAACACTGCTGCTAGGAGGCGAGAACTCCAATCTCCTCTGCACTGTACCACCGTCATCTCGCGAAACGATGGTACCTAATGAAAACCTGAATCCCTCACAGTGGGCAAAGGTGCATCTCTGAGAGTATCTCTGTTTCTAACATGGTTCACACATACAGTCATAAACTGAACTACTCTCATACCATCTTTACTGCGAATCCGTGCATAAGCAGATCCATCATCCATGACCTTTGTTTCCATGCGCATCTCTGTAATGAATGGCTGACCAAGAATTATGGGATAAGAGCATGAATCCTACACAAAGAAATGAAAATCCTCGTCTACATCACCAATAGAAACCCTGACACTAGGACAGGCAGCATACAAATCACCTGCAGTGTTATTGGCGGCTCTCATACACCACCCATGCTCTACATCCATAGGCCATCTGTTACTCTCATAAACTCCACGAACTATGAGATTAATCTCCGAACCGTGATCCACCAATGCAACATAAGGCACCTGTTTCTCTCCAATCTTTACCATCGTCTCTGTAGTTGCCCTAGCCCAATGGCTCCGCGAAAAGTGACTACGCGGTATCATGACAGGCTCATCAATTTCAGCATAATGCATAGGCTGAACCCTCTTCTCTACCTGCGGAAAAACAGAAGCATTTTCAACCATAACCTCATCCTCATCCTCATCCAACTCTCCAATCAAAACTCCCTGTGTATCAGTGGTAGACAATGCATGTCTTTTCCTCTTCAAAACCTCCTGAAACTGATCCTGAAACTCTCTTTTTGAGATGCCCAAAATCTCAAAAATAGTGAAAGTCACCTCACTGCCAAGTATCTTATCATTAAAGATTTTCTTCATGTCTGTAGATGTCTCAATATCGGACATCAATCTAAACCCTGGCTGCTTTCTCTCTCTAGGCTCTTGCCTCTTTTCTCTCTTTTGAGCATCTTCCATCTGTCGATCTGGCCCTGATCGTGAAGATGGTCCTGCAGTAGGTGGAGTAACAAACTCACCCCCTCTAGTCTTCTTAGCTGCACTTGGATTTTCTTCATCCCTCTTACGCTTCTCCTCAACAAGTACATCTGCACCCTGAGACTTAGCCAAATAAGCATAAATAGAGTACCTGTCAACAGGCGAGTCCCAACCTGTCTCTGATCTGATACTAGAGCCTGCACTAGTCAAAACAATTTGCTGAATTTTCCCCTTGTTTGCAGTCTCCATAGCATAAGTCCATAGCGCGGACTGAGTCTCTGATCCCTTCTCAATTTGTACTCCATATGCAGAAGCATCACCTCTAGCTGTCACATAAGAAGTACGCGCAGCCATGTCATCCACTAACTTCTTCATTCCACCTTTACCAAAGTTGGTAGCAAGTGGAGCTCCTATCTCAGTCAACCAAATCTTACCATCTTGCCCCCAATATACCAAATTCTTCCTCCTTGCATCCTGAAAAGACTCACAATCCCTGCAATGCTGATGGTCCGTACTATCACACCAAATACATCTCCGATCTCTCCTAGGTGCACTAGGAGCACTCCTAGGTGCAGTAGGAGCGCTAGAAGAAGTAGTAGGCGCAATCGAAGCAAACTACTCCTTCAACTTACCCACCAACTCTGCTTTGACTGATTCCAGTGTCAAATCTGTGATGCCTTTAATTATGTCATCAAGAGAGGTAGGCACCGATGGAGCGGATGGTTTTGGAGCAGAAGGTGTAGGCATCGGTCATGGAACAGGAGGAATAGGTGGAGTGGAACCAGTAGGCACTGGCATAGGCCAAGAAACTGCCTGAGGAGGAGAAGAAATAACAGGGATAGAAGTAGGCATAGGAGCTGATGATGGTGTAGGTGTCAGGGAACCATTCTGTAGGCGAGTCTTCCATATCCTCCTCTTGGTCAAAGTCGAGACTGCATCCTGAGCATCCTGCCAATCAGTTTTAAGACCCATAGGCTTCGTGCGATCTTCAAGAAGCTCACCCAATTCTTCTTGAAGAGCAGAATCTGCAGCTTGCAAGAAAAGCTCAACTTTTTCAACATCCAATGCTCTTTGTTCAATGGCATCAAGCTGACTATACCTCTCTTCAAATTCTCGAATAAACTCTGAAGCAGCTAGACCTTTGTTTGGCATGTAGACCCACTCTCGGAATGACCGCCGAGTCGCCATACCAAAGTCCTCAAGGAAGTATTCTTCTTTCAAGGCCTTCTTAAAATCTTGCCAATGTGTATTTTGAATAAAAAGATCAGTCACTTTTGTCCTCAAAGCAGGTGTGACAAGACGAAGGAAGTACTTACTCATAAGTCCAGCAGGAACTCCAAAAAACCCCATCTTGATCTCATATGTCTTCAAATATGCTGAAACATTACGCCCGTCAAATAACTTCTTCTCATTCTCAACTGCTTCAATAGCCTTAGTCGCGCTGTTTGCATTCTCCTGCTCCGAAAAGAGTTGCCTTTGCTGAGACAACTGTTGTTGATGCAATTGTTGTTGCTGCTGCATATACAATTGTGTTTGCTGATTTTGGAGCTGCATATACATGGACATATTCTGTAAAATCTATTTTAGATCCTCCGTTAAAGTACTTGACGCAGCAGTCATTGATGGAGCTGAAGTAGAGGCAGCTGGAACGGTAGAAGAAGCTGAAATAGAGACTGAAGTATCTCCCATCCTGAAATTTCTGCGACGCTTTCATGTCGGGTTCACCAAAGATGTCGAAGGGTTTGTGAAAGCAAAGTCGCATCTTCAGAAGACCTTGATATATTTCAAGATGGAAGATCAATCAAATGAATAATCCAATGTCAGAGATTGAACTCATCATCAAACTGGTTCTAGCATTCAACTCTGAATCATATATTTTTAATAGCCATACAACAATTCCAAAACTCAATCAATAAATTCTGCTTGAGCAAAAGCAGTTGTAACTTTTGTTATCCAATATGTAAAGCTTAAAATGGTAAACTCATAGTGAGTTTAAATCGGAAAAGAACAGTCTATCTGATCACTAGTTATG
This sequence comes from Lygodium microphyllum, assembly GCF_053477565.2. Taxonomy (NCBI): domain Eukaryota; kingdom Viridiplantae; phylum Streptophyta; class Polypodiopsida; order Schizaeales; family Lygodiaceae; genus Lygodium; species Lygodium microphyllum. The sequence goes on from NC_141141.1 coordinate 74,024,205, forward strand.
CCTTCCCAGAATTGCAGAAGGAAAACTGAAGACAGTTGGGAGTCTTTCCATCTTCTTCTTGGGAAAGTATAAAGTATTTTCTTGTCTGCTTAGGCTTCAACATGTCATACAGGTAGAGTGCACCAATAGCATTCTTGTAGTCCACTGAAAGTAGATTCCTCTCTTCTACAATGAGTTCAACATCAAGTTTTCAGGGCTAATCCAAGCAGAATAGGATGAGTAGGTGGCAGATCTGTCACAGTTGTATTTGTAGCAGCCTTCCAACATCGATTTCTCCACTTTATTACAATCAGCTCCAGAGTTTCAAACTCTATAAAAGACTCGTGACTCCTTATTCTGAGCGTCAACCAAGATTGGCACTCGGCCATTGATCAATAGTTGATGGAGAAGTCGAAGGGTTGCTTATTCGTTTAATTTATTAGTTTCTTCCACAAGTAATTGACTTTGTGCTGTTATTGACTTTGTGCTATTGTAGGAGAGGCCACGATGCGGCTCGAATGATGTGCTTATACTCCACCATGAATCTTCCTCATCGTCCAAGAGGAGCAGGCGGTTGAGTCAAGAACCAGATGTAGTCGTTGATGAAGATGGTCATAGCTCTTCGTCAATAGGCAGGCAGCTACGTAGAAGGTTTCTTCTTTGCTCCCCCCCCATTGCTCCTCTTTTCGATGACAGAGAAAAAGCTTACCTTCGCCACCATTCAGAAATTTCCTGCGCCCCCAGAGAAAGCTCCCCTTCCCCATCGTTTTTTTTCCTCGACACCAGCTGCATTGTCTCTTGAATCTTGTTCGACGGGGTTCTCTCTTCCGTTCCAGAAAAAAATAACCGCCTTTTCTTTTCTTGTAATTTTCTTCAACGTCGTCCCCTCTTCATCTTTGTCCTTTTTCACCTTTGACTTCTCTGTCACAATAGCATCCTTATCTTTAGGACCACATCGGCAGCTGTAACACTCCTCCTCCGTCGTCTTCTGCAACGCTTGTCAATCGTCGTCGACTTCGGCTCTCATCTTCAACTTCATCACAGCAACGACGTTTGATCCTGCTCTGTCGTTGCATCCATGGAGGAGGAAGTCCCTAAAACAAAAACGTCTGTGTGTGTATTCCCTGTCTTCCTGTCTGTCCCTCACTCTCTCCTCCCCTGTTTCCTCCTCATTCCCGTAAAAGCCCACTACTCCCCAAAGTCGCCCAGAAAACCGTCCTATTTTCATTGCAGACTTTTTTGATGATCACTCTTCGTCTCCGGCTATTTTCCTCCTCGTCCAGCGCAGAGTACCATCTATTTTCCTCCCGATTCCTCTACGTTCCTTTCTTCTTTCCCCAATTCGATCTCTCATCTTTTTCGAATCTGCTTTTTCCCTCCCAAAATTAGCCTTTTGCTTTTCTTCCCTTTTTAGACCCCGTTCCTCCTCCAAAATATAGGTTGAAGGATTTTTTTAATAAAAAAAACAAGCACTGTCATATGAGCACGGTCCGAACCAAATCTTTTTGGATTGTCATTACATCACAAGATGGTGACCAAAGGGCCAGTCGTCAACCAAATCATTATCCTTTGCATCAAAGCAATTTCTTAGTCACAACAGCATATACCAATGAATTTTGACAAGAAGCAGCAGAACCACGATATGACCAATTGGGTCACAAGTGAGGTTTTCTTCTATATCTTCCTCGGACTGCCAGCCAGCCCATTGGAAATGGTGGAATCTGGCTCAAATACAGTCCATCCAAACAGCACAAGCTTGCATAGTTCCCTCTCCATCCAATTAGGGGGCGCACCATGACAAGTAGGGAGGAACAGATACAGGGATGATGTCCCAACTTCATTATTACCTACATGTATGGCATTCAAAACCAAACTGGCTTCGTTCCCCTGTTCTGAAAGTCTGTCAAATACTTGATAAGCTTCATCCAGTTGTAGATATAGGAAACATCCTCACAAAGCCCATAATCGGCATATCTTGAAATAAGTGTAGCCCATGAGATTGCATCTCGAGTTACCAGTCTACCAAAATTCCTTATTCTTCTCCGTCTTCGGCATAGAATGAAAGAGCAAACATAACAACTAAGTATGTACAAAGTATCAAATCACACACACGACTTTTGGGTGGTTTACACACCTCAAATGTGCAGCAATAGGACACTGTGCTATGGCTTGACTGATGATGCCCGCTACTCTTCTCCCTTCACTTTGTTTATCCCTTTTAGAATATATGAATGATAGCTGCTTTATGCATTGCAAACATCCATTTCTCTCTAGCACCACTGTGCAAGTTTGCCTAAACCTCAAAGGGTACTTGTAGAGTTGGTAATTCCTAAGTAAGTCTCTTAGACCCCCTTCTCCACCCCACTCGGACGATGAAGCTTTAGCTCTCGTCCAGCCTATGTAATCAAAAGAAGTAGAATAATAATAAGAATAAGAATAAGAATAAGAAAACAAAAAGAAAAGAAAATGAATGAGAAAGAGAAGGAAAGAAAGAAAGAAAAAAAGAAGAAAGCAAAGAAAAAAAGAGAAGGAATCATAATGAACCATGGTTTGTCCCACATAGGCCAAAGTCAATGCACCTAGGGGTTGTCAAGTTAGGTGCATCTAGTGGCTTCGGTCAGTCAGCTCCATCCCTAACCCCCTAGCCTCATTTTGATTCCCCACTTCATGCTTAGGTCACATCAAGGGCACAATATACCTAGGGAGGTAACACTCATAGACTTGTTGCCCTAAGTTACACACACTGCATCCCCCTTATGCACAAACTAGGTCCTCAAGTGTTCGACAATGCCCAGGCTTCATGTGGTTCACCAAACTCCTAGCTCCACTAACATAAGCATAATGCACCATACGACAACACTGACACACCCCCAGGTAGTGCACCTTCTTTTCTTTTCAAGTACAAATAAAGGCTCCAAGTCCCCAACATTGGAGGCCCCATCATCCATGCAATGTGCTCTCCGCATCCCTCGCCTTAATCGGTTGATCAATTTCTTCCCAAGACCAATTCCCCCGAGATCCCATCATCATCGAGTCACATGACACCATGCAAACGAAACACATAGAGGCAGATTGAGGCACCCCAATCAAAAAGTGAATGAAGAAGCTTATTTTGAACACTGCGGGAGAAGAGGCAAGCTTAGAAAAAGAGGAAGCTCCAACTAATTTGGCGAGGCCCTATCAAGGATAAATGATTCTCTCTCAAGGATGGAGATAAGCATTGAATATTCTAGCAAGGCTCTCTTAAGGATGAGGGAGAGCCTCCGAGGCCTCTCGCAAGGAAAGTGCGAGGCACAATGTAATTCATTTTATCAACATATTAAATGGACATTAGTAAAGGGATAATGCAACTTGAAGGGAATAGAGTAAAGACATATTAAGATCATATCGTAGGCAGCTGCGGAGGGGAAGAGGACAGATCTGTCTAACACCATTGTCAATTTCAAAGGCAAATTCGGCCACCCGCCATTCTCCAAAGGGGGATCCGTCATCCAACACCGTCTTAAATTTCAAGGGACAGATCCACTTAGGGTCAGTGTCAAGGAGGAACTCGCCCCCACTATATCTTCAATTTCAAGGGTCCATCCATCCAACACCATCCCCCACAAGGGCTTGTATACAAACTAAAAAAAGCCATATGGCTACACCCATCCCACCTTCCAACTACTACCCATCAATGCCATAAGACTGGCACTTGGCTAAGAGGGGGGGTAATGTTAACCTTAGCACAAGAAGAAAGAAAAAAAGTGGTAAAGTGCAAGTCGGGACCTAAAAGAGATGGCCTAGGAGAAAATTAGACACAACACAAGAAGCAAGAAGGGAAATGGCCAACAATGCAAGGGCGGCCTCAAAAATGCTAAGCCAAAGACAAAAGTTCATTGAATTAAGTGCATTCTTAAGTGCAAGACGTCCCTAAAACTTTTTGTAAAAGAGTGCCAGACTTGCTTATATGCAAATTGTAAAGGTAGATGGGTGGTAGAAAGGAAGCTAGGAAAATAGGAGGACTATGGGACAGAGAGCCTATGCTACGGGCCGAGGCTATGGGCCCCAGCCATGTAAAAAAGGGGGATGATTGGCCCTGGGACACAATCAAGAGGACCTTCTTCAATCTTTGCACTCAACTCTATCTCCTTTTCTTTGATTTTTGTAATATTCTCACTTTTAGACAAAGCAACATCAAATCCTTGCACTAGTTGGTTCTCAACATTCTCTAGAAATATTTTTCACTTTTGTTCAACCTCTTTATCTTTACTTGCAATATCCTCTATCTTCTTCTCTTGTATTGTATCTAAAGAAGAACTATCCTATATATGAAGATATGCAAAAAAACCAATATCCTTGTGGACAAGAAGACGTTGATGTTGATTCTGATGAAAAGGGCAAATTGCTTCCCACTTTTTAAATTCCTCATCAATGAGGCTAAACCTTGTTTGCAAAGTTGTTCTAGCTATATTTGTAGCTTCCACCACATCACTGTAATGGAAAAATCCCTCAATCTTTAGTCCATGTACATGTTTATCATAACACTCTCTATAATCCTTCATTTTTTTTAAAAGATCCTTCAAGAGCTCTTGCAAATCAAATGGAACATTGAGCATATCTCTAATGTAGTTGAATTTAGATGAATTTCTAGTTGCATGGAGGAAATCAAAGAGCTTCTCATCACACATATTCTCTAGATCTTCTTTCTCCATTCCCTTTAGAGAAATCTTCCTTTTAGTCATCCTGATTACTCACATAACCAAATTCTGAAACCACAATGTAAGTTTAGGAATACAAAGAACAAATCCACATTTGCTTATATCCAAATAAGCAATTTAAATTTATATAAGACCCGCTTAATGCCTTCAAAATAACTCAACAAAAAGTGGCAATACATTTTTCAATCTACATCACTTGGAATATGCTCTTAATATGGAGACTTATGAGTTTAGAACTTATGAAATGTGAGTTCAATATTAAAGCAGAAAGCTATGGCATCATATTTTGCATTTCATTAGGCATCGCAACCTGTGAGTTGATGATTTATGAAACATGATTATGGTGGTAAGAGGAGATTTATGGAGTCTTATCACGTTTCATCACACCAAATTTACCATTCACCAATGGAAAAAATTAACACAAGTAAAGAGAGACTTCTTAAAATAAATTAATTAATCATTTCTATTGCTCTTAGTGGAATTAAGAACAAATCACAATGCTTGTGCATAAGAGAAATGACCAATAGAAGTTTGTTACCTTAGAAATGTATTGCTTTTCTGAGCATGAACTAGTTTTGTTCAAGAGAACACACGTATTCTTGGCTTACAATGCACAAGGTGTGTGGTTCTGGGAGAGAGAAAAAAATTCTTGGAAGGAAAGTTTGTGTAAAAACCAGTCTACCTTGGCTTCATAACGTGTATTTATTTATAAATGGTCACCTTAGAACTCGCTATCAAAAGGTACCATGTACTAATTAAAAAATGCTATATTTACACTAGAAAAAGAAGACTTAAACATCTTCCCTTTCACCCAAAAATAATGCCATAAAAGTTCCATAACATTTGGAAAGGTCGGCGACACGTGGCACAAGTTCCATGTGATAAAATGGTATACCTGCCACACATGTGAAGTAAAATACTCATTATACTTCGAGGAAAGGTCCTTTTACAAAGAAGTTTTGAACCACAAAGCCAATTTTTGAACCACTAAGCTCTGATTCACCAACGTGAGTCAGCTTAATCACAACTCAATATTTTTTAATACCCAATATGCAATGTAAGATTTCATCACAAACAAGGTCCCATAATGCATAGTATTTTCTATAGTCTTTGGCTAAAAAGAAGAGATTTTCTCTATAATAATGTAAATTTCTCTATAGTGATGTACTTTTTTCAACAAATCTTAGCTATCTTTATATCATTTCTCATTTTATATTTTCTCCAAAAGAAAACCTAAAATTATTTTCATACATATGATACGTGAAGACGGTGGCTCTCTCTCATACACAGGTCTTCATTTCACATTTCATACATTGTATTATGCAAGGGTGTTGCCATGCACTTTGAAGAAAATACTAGTATCATATACTTTGAAGCAAATAATCTGCATTGCCTTCTAATCCTTTTTTTGCCAGTGTTTGTCATATACACGCTAGCAACTTCCATTGTATAGGAAATATAAAGATGTATAGCAACTATGGCATACATCAAGCTAACAACTCTAGATGCATAATATAATTGGTATACCAATTGTTTGCTTGTTTGACTTGGGCTATTCTATTTTATTTTTTTTTCATTTTTTTGGAGGTTTCAAATGGCTGGAACTAAGGCTACTGCAATAAGGCAAAAAGTTGATCCTAGAGGCGTTGGTTCAAAGATCCATCATTCCTCCAAGCCTTCTAAACTTTTAAGGAAATCAAAGCCAATGAGAAAGTTTTTACAGCATGTTAGATACCTGAAGGAAATTAGAAGTGCAATGAAGTCTTTGGATAATGTAATTCTAAAATTTTCCTTGTGAGGTGTGAAAAATAGCCCTTTCATGAATTTTAACTAAGCGTTATGTGTTGCGCTGCTTTAGGAACTAGCACCGAAACTTCCGTGCTACTAGTCACCTATATATAATTATGGAATGATCCCTAAATGCTATGCACAAAGAGGGAAATCAGAATTTATATATTTTTACCAATTAGATTGTCACACAACCTTCATCCTCCCCTCACCGTTTAGGTGTTGCTGCGGTGCATAGGTGTAAATGGTTGTTTTATATTATTTTTGTATGTAAAAAGCAATAAACACAAACTATAGCATAAAGGACAAGGCCAAATTGAGGCTTCACCTCATACTTTAATCTTTCCAAACATTCACGCACATAAATCTTATTTTTTCATATTTTTTTAGAGCGAAAACTCTCATTTTCTCTATTTTTCACTATTTTCTCTATTTATTATTCATAAAAAATAGGCATTTTCTGATTTATTTGTATTGGCTCATTGTTTTGACTGAGAGTTAACATTTTCTCTGACTTTATCCCATTTTCATTCCTTTTCTCCAACTCAAAAAAAAAAATCACTAATTTCCATAAAAAATTGCATTTTATGGGTTTTAAAGAATTAATAACGACTCTAAATCATTACGGGTTCTTTATTTTTGTAGTTACATCCCTCAAACATGATGCAAACAAGGTTCAAACAAAAATTCATCGCATATGAACAACATTTGGACCATGAAACAACAAAAACAATCAAATTTCTTTCTAAAATTGAAGCATACCGCATGACTTGCATGTTGGGGGTCTTTTAATAATTATTCTGAGCAGCCCACAGACCAATCAGCAACCGTTCTTCAGTGTTGAACCTCTTTCCTCAGCCTCCTCTTCATCTTGAAGCAATCCGATCACCGCCAGATAAGCATTCTTTAGCCCCTTCTCTTCTTAATTTCTTGCACATGAATAGCCTCTATGCAAGAGAGAGAGGGAGGAGAGAGAAAGACTGGTTTTTGTTCTCTTCACTCAGTGCATCATTTCTTGATTTGTTTGTGGCGATGGAGGGCGTAGGATAGAAGCATTCCAGGCCCATGAGCATTCCTCCTGCTTCACCCGATCAGGAAATAATGATGAGGGGAGAAAAGAGGGGGCGCAAAAAACTGACATCCCCCCCATCATTTCATATCGTGGCCTTTTGTGGCCTTAAGCTCTTTTAATTAGAGCTTTAAGCTAAATACCCAATTCTTTAGTTCATGCTTTTTTGCATTCACACTTCCGGTCAAATGGATTTTTCAGTTTTGACGACGCAAACGACATTGGAATTGAGATCCGTCTGGACGGGTGGCTCCGTGGCATCGAAATCTACAAAGCTAGGTCCCATCACGCTCTTCGTGGCTTCCAAATCCAATAGCTGCTTCACAACCCCAAACTTGTGGGGATTAAATGGGGGATCAAACGACCTCGGAATGGAGATCCGAGACTTGCTGTAATATTTCCGTTTGAAATATTACTAGACCAACCTCCCGCACATCGTAAATTTGTGAAAAGGTTATCTCCATTTCCGGTAGTTGATTTATGATCGTACGCGAGAAAAGGAGTACTCCGCATTGGTAAATCAGGACCGAAGAATCATGACCTCTCCACTGACAAAACGGGACCGAGGTTTAAATAACCCGTATAACCATAGGTAAACATCCTCTTGGGAGGAGGTCAAGAGGATAATGTAATATTTATTGCAAATTTTTTTATTACCTTCCCCCAGCCAAAGCGTGGCTGAGGGAAGGGGATGGACTGAAATAGGGAACTTGAGAGGTGGAGGGGAGAAGAGCCATGCAGGCCACCACGTGGGAGGGTGTCCTCTCCCCCCTTTTCTTATATAAACCCCCTCTAACGGGGGAGTTGGGGGGCTAAAAAGGAGAGTCGGGAGACTGATAGAGGGGAGGAGCTGACAAAAGGCGGCCGTAGAGAGGAACCAGAGGAGGTCGTGTTGCGAGGAGAGAGGAAGGGAGCTGTTGTTGATGCCGTGAGAGAAGCGGGCCACCGTGTCATGGTAGGCCGCGCTGTATACACTGCCAGGCCGCTGGCTATCACCGCCCAGACAAGCCGCCAGCACTGCCATTTTGGCCGCCATAAGCCGTCAGGCCAACGCCATCTCCCTCACAAGTCCATCTTTCTCCCCCCCTCCCCCCCAATCGATGTCAACTTCCACCTCATTATTACCCCCTCCCTCTTCCATGTGGGTTCTGCTCATAGCCAGAAGCTTCTTTTAAGAAGCTTCTAAGGGGGCTTTCATAAGCCCCATTCACACAAGCCATCTATAAGTCCCTTCCCACTAGCCACCGCGGGTTTTCAAGGGAACCCATTTTTGTGGAAGAATTCTTGCGCACGAGGGGGGAAAGTCTCAGCTTCCTTAAGCCCTATTTTCGTGTGGCCACCACGGGATTTTAAAAGAAGAAGAAGAAGCTTAGAAAGCCTCCATTCCCATAGCTCTCTCGTAAAAGGACCATCTCCACAATCCAAGCTCCAACCCCACAAGGCCTCCAATAAACCCAAATCCCGCAAGCCGGTATTCTCAAGGATCCGTACTTCGGAAGGGATCTCCTGCATACGAGGGAGAAAGGTAAAGATCTTGAGGCTGCGTACCAAGGTGAGTAAATTCACCAAATCGTGTAAAGAAAAAGGCAACCTGGAAGTCCAAAATTATGCCCACAATGGCCAAGAGGTTGCAAGTCGGCGGGCCTGTGGAAGGATCTTCTCCCAGTATTTACGTGGATATTTCTCGGAGCCCACAAGTCCAGGTTTTATCTATTTGGATTCCACACAAAAGTATTGAATTAGTCATGATAACTTCATGGATTAGGAAGCACCCATGCATGTTCAAATTCACCTAGTCAAGTTAAATGCAATTGGAAAATGAATTGGCTATTTGAACATTTACTAGAATTAGCTCAAGATATGAAAATTGGTCATTGGTACATTCAATGGAATGAATGAAAAGAACATAAGGTGTCTATGCATTTTTAGGACCTTATCAGTAAGTTTCCTTTTGTGCATTCAAAAGTGACGAGCCTAGGACAACTGTTGCCTCATTAGAAGGTCGAAATTATTGAGGTACACATTTTTACTAGGCATGGAAAGATTAATGGCATGTCACATTTTTAGATAAATCTTCTTGGTAATGATTCATTAAGGAAGTCGTTATCACCCGTAGGAAATAGCAAAGCATGGAAATAATTCTAGGGGCTACATTAAATAGGTTAACTCTAGCTTCAATTGGCATGAATCTCATTTAACTACGTGTAGTTAGGAAAGGATTGCATGTTGCACATTCATCATACGTAAGAACTTCATTCATCAAGAGATGTAGTTAGGGAAAGGTTGCATGGTTCATTAAGCATGAAATCTTAAAAAGCTTAGAAAAAGAATTGTGAGCATGATTCGTGAATGCAAGTCCTAGTTGGATCAATGGAAGTTATGCCGAAATTTAACATGCCTTTTGGCCTTAACAAGAAAAGTTAGGGATTGTGAATCTAGTCGTACGTAGAAGCAATGAATCGTGTGCTTACGTAAATTGTGACAAAAATGCAACTAGTTTTCCCCCTTTAGATCAAGTAAACATCTCTAGGAATGGTTCGTCCTTATCGCAAGACAAGTAAACTCGAATACCTAAATCACTTAAACCTCAAAGTATTCGCATAGGATGGTTTAGTCGATACGATAAATATCCCAAGTGCTAACTAGGGTTTAGCGCGATAAGGATTCGACCTAGTTTTACACTTGTTGTCAAGTCAAAACCCTCAAACCCAAAGATCATACCCACATTCACGAAATGTTAGGTCAATTGGATGCTCATGCATAAAACGATCTAAGGTTTCTACCCTAAGGATCACTCGTTCAAATGATGAAACTCCGATTGAGTTGGAAATTCCTAGGACCGTGGCCTAATATAATTAGGAATGGGTTGGGTAAGAAGACACCCTAAACCCTGCTTCTCGGCTGGAGATAATTCCGTGACCAGAAAACGCCATTCAATGGGTGAAATGATCCCGTGGAATAGATGCAACACATGTGCAAAAAGTTGCAACATCGCATAGACTTGTGATTTGTTCACAAGAGAGTTTTGCCATTTCTTGAAATGAGGTTGGCAAGTTATTGCGCAAATTTAACTTACAAGAGTATGAGTAATCATCCTGTTACATCACCTTTCTTGGGGAATAATTACCAAGAAAAAGGGGAGTTAGGTATTTGCCTGGAAGCAAATGACCAATCAATAAATTGAAGCGACATGGTCGCCAGGATTTACTATTAATAAAACCTAAGGTATTGGTTAAGTTGGGTTAACAGGGTATGGCCCTAACCCAAGGAAAAAAGGGTGAACAAACAAACCCTTGGGGATCTTGCCAAGTCGCAATTGATCCCAGATTGAATGCTGGATGCATTCGGAGAGAAAGATTCACTCCTTAACAGTTGGCCAAATAAACGACCACTGAAATTGATTGTGCTTGTAATAGTTTAGAAAGCACTGTTTGCATTGTTTGCTCAAGGAACTAAAGGATGAAAAGATATCTAAATGCTTCAGGTTGAAGGCCTGAAGAGAGAGGCAGCTTCAGTTACCCCCGACTGCCTGCCTGACCCTAACCAAGGGGGTTGTTGACCGCGCCGGGAACGTGGACCGAACCTGCCGTGACAGGTCTCTCCGTTGAGTTCTACTTGGAGCAGGAGGACGCTTGGGTGCCAGGGGGGCTCTGGCTGTAAATCCCTCGCCTTCCGGGTCATGCACAAGAGGCTAACGTGACTCGGGATTGAATCTCGAGGCCCGCATACTAGTCTACGGGCAGAAGCTTGGAATAGTGATCCCTGGCAGATTACTGGATAGCCTTCGGGCGGATTATGGACAAGCCTATGGGCGGAACTTCTTGTATTTCAAAGATAAAATGATGAAATGATAATAAAGAAGTTGTTTGATATTGTTTTTTTATGTCACGTGATAAGATTACGTGAAGGAACCAGTGCTTAACAGGGTTAATTAAAGAAGCTGATTGTTATATGTCAAATTAATGTGTTAGATAATTACATAACTAAAACAAACCGAGGAAAGTGCGGAGGATGGACCATGGGTCCGTCCTACGGATGGGTGGTCCCGGTTAGCCGGGAACTTTTCTCAAAAATCTCGAAGAACAGCGGGATGATCATCATCATCAAAACGAATAACGAGAACGATGACCTAGAGTTACATCTTACCCAATTTACGTTGTTTTAGGGGAACGGAATGGGACTATGCCTTATGGCTGAGAGGTTGAGTTTTGCATCCCTCTCGTTTCCCATTCTCCTTGAACCAAGTGCAGCGTGAATCCGCTTCGGACCTGGCGTTTCTGCGTAAAGTAGTTCGCTCGGGTCTGATGCTAGTTGCTGCTAGCTAATGACCAAACAAGAAAACCCAAATTCAGGTCAATCCTAAGTGGGAACGGCCAGGATACTTCCGCTACGTGGCAGACACGGGAAGACCTAGATTGCAAAACCCGTAACATTCCATGGGAGTGACGGGCGGAGTTTTCTAGACACCCTTTCCGATGGACTGCTAAGACGTGTCCTGGATGATTCTAGTGGACACGTTACAGTTGGTATCAGAGCAAACCAACAAAGGACTTGTTTTTAAGAAATTTTAAATAGAAGAAGTAAAGCAAATGTAACTGTCCCAAACATTTCCTTACTTTCAATGCTGTCTTGCAGAATTATGAAGCATGGAACAGGTTCTTAGTGTTTCGAGTCATGTTTATGACTGCGATGCGTTCCACGAATTATCGACAAAGGGTTGAGATGATGAACATCTTAGACCGCATTTACAATCCATCATCTGTGTACATGGAACAGAGATGGATGGGTGTTTCAGGGATCGATTACATAACTGCCTATCGACCTGCGTACCTTCAAATTAACTTGAAGAGAATCAAGTGGATGGAGGATTTGAAGATCGTGAAGCTGTTCGTCTTTGTTGAGGCTCATGCGAAAGCGTCCCTACAGGTCGGGGGTCGAAGGGTTAACCAGAATAAGTATGTGTACGGAGAAGTGATTCAAAGAATCCCTGCCGACCGAATCAAGGTTTTGGGACGTCATGTGAAGAATGGATATCAAAGGAAAAGATACCCTAATCTTCCAATGAACTATCGATTCCTGAAAATCGATGACCCTAATCCGTACTACTACTCAGTTCCTGTAGCTGAATGCAACAATATCTTATTCTCTTCGAATTAATGTATCAACTTGTTCCATCGCCCCAAGAAATAATTGTACCTCGAAAAAGTGCTATGCTGATATGAATGGAATAAAACCTTTTTCTAAAAAAATCAACGATTGTCTTGATTGTGAATATTGATAGAGTAGTAAAGTGATTTGGTCACTTGGCTAAAGGAATACGCGGATGTAGTTCCTAAAGAGTTAACAGAACTCCCGCTTCAAAGAGAAGTAGATCATGAGATCAAGCTAGTAATAGGAGCTGCGCCAATTGCGAAGAGACCCTATAGAATGTCTATACCGGAAGCAATTGAGCTGAAAGGAACAATTCAAGCAACTGCTAAATCAGGGCTACATCCGCCGTCCTAGCAGTTCACCTTGGGAAGCACCAGTACTGTTCCAGAAAAGAAAAGATGGAACACTTCAACTATGTATTGATTACAAAGGGTTGAATCAATCAACAGTCAAGAACAAATATCATATTCCTAGAATAGATGAGCTTCTTGATAATCTTCAAGGTGCTAAGAACTTCTCCAAGATTATCTTAGGTCTGGTTACTATCAGATAAGAGTCAAGGAAGAAGATACCCCAAAGGCGACCTTCAACACAAGATATGGATACTTTGAGTTCCTAGTTATGTCATTCGAGTTCACGAATGCGCCTGCCACCTTCAACAGGTTAATGCAGGATATCTTTTAGGCCATATCTTGATGACTTCGTACTCGTCTTCTTCGATGACACTTTAGTTTATTCTAAACAGGAAGAAGATCATGAACCTCAACTTCGGATTGTCCTTGAGACAATGAGGTCTCATAAGCTTTATGCAAAAATGAAGAAGTGTGCATTCTTCAAGCGTCAGATTGAATATCTAGGATTCATAGTATTATCAGAAGGAATATCAGTAGACCCAGCCAAAGTCAGAGATGTGCTTGAATGGCCAATACCAATATCCATTAAAGAAATACGTAGCTTTCTTGGCTTGACAGGATGGTATAGGGTCTTTATCAAAAACTATGCTTTGATTGCAGCACCTCTTACAGACTTACTAAAGAAGCAGACTTCCATTACATGGTCAACTCCCGAACAAAATAGCTTTGACCAATTGAAGAAATGTTTGGTATCAGCACCTATTCTAAAACTTCCTGACCTCAATAAGGAGTTCGAGGTAGTAACTGATGCCAGCATTCTTGCCTTGGGGTGTGTACTTATGCAGGAAGGTCATCCAGTAGCATATTCTTCAAGGAAATTGGAGAGTCATGAAAAGAATTATGCCACACATGATCTAGAATTATTAGCTGTCATCCATGCTCTAAAGCTTTGGAGACACTACCTGTTGGGTAACAAGTTTACACTAGTGACTGATCATAAAAAGTCTCAAGTAGAACTTTACCTAGAACAAGCTCAACGAGGCAATGTTAGTGGATTGAAGTGCTGGAGGAGTGTGACCTTAAGATCAAGTACCAACCTGGAAAGGAGAATGTAGTTGTTGATGCACTCAATCGCAAGGCATTCCTTAATTCACTAATCTTGCAAAATCCATCAATAGCTAGATCTCTAGCTACAGAGGTGTCCATGCCAAACAACCTAATACTTGAGCTAGCTAGAGAAGAAGCATGCCATGATCCAGCCTATCAAAAGATGCTAAGGGAAATCTCTATCAAGGACCAGGAACAAAAGACTATAGGCCAAAGGTCATGAATTCTCTGTCAATAATGGACATGTCTACTATAGAATGAGAGCATGTATACCGGCAAGCCAGTTATTTAAATAGAAGATATTGTGCGAAGCTCATGATTTCACTTTCTCGGGACATCAAAGCTGCGAAGGATAGACAGAAGGCATACACGGATTTGAAGTGTCAAGATAGAATATTTGAGGAAGGAGACATGGTCTTCATTCACGTATACCCAAAGAAGAGTTCTCTATCCTTAGGAGATTGCAGGAAGCTAAGTCCAAGGTATTGTGGACCATACAAGATCCTCAAGTGCTTAAGACCTAATGCTTATAGACTGCAACTCCCTAAAAAACCTAAAGGTTCATAATGTATTCCATATCAGTCTATTGAAGAATGAAGTATGTACCTAACCCTAACCATGTACTTGATGACCAACAAATTGCAATACTTAGTCAAGGAGTCCTTGAGCTATGGCCTGATGGGATCTTAGATGCTAGGGGAAAAAACGACTAAGATCTAGAACCTTGAAAGAATGCCTCGTCCAGTGGAAAGATTATCCAGAGGAGGATACCACTTGGGTGGATGAAAAGCACTCTCAACCATAAATATCCCCAGTTCATCTCGAGATGAGGACATCTCGATTCCTCCAAGGGGGAGAGAATGTAATATTTTCGTTTGAAATATTACTAGACCAACCTCCCGCACATCGTAAATTTGTGAAAAGGTTATCTCCATTTCCAGTAGTTGATTTATGATCGTACGCGAGAAAAGGAGTACTGCGCATTGGTAAATCGGGATGGAAGAATCATGACCTCTCAACTGGCAAAACGGGACCGAGGTTTAAATAGCCCGCATAACCATAGGTAAACATCCTCTTGGGAGGAGGTCAAGAGGATAATGTAATATTTATTGCAAATTTTTTTATTACCTTCCCCCAACCAAAGCGTGGCTGAGGGAAGGGGATGGACTGAAATAGGGAACTTGAGAGGTGGAGGGGAGAAGAGCCATGCAGGCCACCACGTGGGAGGGTGTCCTCTCCCCCCTTTTCTTATATAAACCCCCTCTAACGGGGGAGTTGGGGGGCTAAAAAGGAGAGTCGGGAGACTGATAGAGGGGAGGAGCTGACAAAAGGCGGCCGTAGAGAGGAACCAGAGGAGGTCGTGTTGCGAGGAGAGAGGAAGGGAGATGTTGTTGATGCCGTGAGAGAAGCAGGCCACCGTGTCATGGTAGGCCGCGCTGTATACACTGCCAGGCCGCTGGCTATCACCGCCCAGACAAGCCGCCAGCACTGCCATTTTGGCCGCCATAAGCCGTCAGGCCACCGCCATCTCCCTCACAAGTCCATCTTTCTCCCCCCCTCCCCCCCAATCGATGTCAACTTCCACCTCATTATTACCCCCTCCCTCTTCCACGTGGGTTCTGCTCATAGCCAGAAGCTTCTTTTAAGAAGCTTCTAAGGGGGCTTTCATAAGCCCCATTCACACAAGCCATCTATAAGTCCCTTCCCACTAGCCATCGCGGGTTTTCAAGGGAACCCATTTTTGTGGAAGAATTCTTGCGCACGAGGGGGGAAAAGTCCCAGCTTCCTTAAGCCCTATTTTCGTGTGGCCACCACGGGATTTTAAAAGAAGAAGAAGAAGCTTAGAAAGCCTCCATTCCCATAGCTCTCTCGTAAAAGGACCATCTCCACAATCCAAGCTCCAACCCCACAAGGCCTCTAATAAACCCAAATCCCGCAAGCCGGTATTCTCAAGGATCCATACTTCGGAAGGGATCTCCTGCATACGAGGGAGAAAGGTAAAGATCTTGAGGCTGCGTACCAAGGTGAGTAAATTCACCAAATCGTGTAAAGACAAAGGCAACCTGGAAGTCCAAAATTATGCCCACAATGGCCAAGAGGTTGCAAGTCGGCGGGCCTGCGGAAGGATCTTCTCCTAGTATTTACATGGATATTTCTCGGAGCCCACAAGTCCAGGTTTTATCTATTTGGATTCCACACAAAAGTATTGAATTAGTCACGATAACTTCATGGATTAGGAAGCACCCATGCATGTTCAAATTCACCTAGTCAAGTTAAATTCAATTGGAAAATGAATTGGCTATTTGAACATTTACTAGAATTAGCTCAAGATATGAAAATTGGTCATTGGTACGTTCAATGGAATGAATGAAAAGAACATAAGGTGTCTATGCATTTTTAGGACCTTATCAGTAAGTTTCCTTTTGTGCATTCAAAAGTGACGAGCCTAGGACAACTGTTGCCTCATTACAAGGTCGAAATTATTGAGGTACACATTTTTACTAGGCATGGAAAGATTAATGGCATGTCACATTTTTAGATAAATCTTCTTGGTAATGATTCATTAAGGAAGTCGTTATCACCGTAGGAAATAGCAAAGCATGGAAATAATTCTAGGGGCTGCATTAAATAGGTTAACTCTAGCTTCAATTGGCATGAATCTCATTTAACTACGTGTAGTTAGGAAAGGATTGCATGTTGCACATTCATCATACGTAAGAACTTCATTCATCAAGAGATGTAGTTAGGGAAAGGTTGCATGGTTCATTAAGCATGAAATCTTAAAAAGCTTAGAAAAAGAATTGTGAGCATGATTCGTGAATGCAAGTCCTAGTTGGATCAATGGAAGTTATGCCGAAATTTAACATGCTTTTTGGCCTTAACAAGAAAAGTTAGGGATTGTGAATCTAGTCGTACGTAGAAGCAATGAATCGTGTGCTTACGTAAATTGTGACAAAAATGCAACTAGTTTTCCCCCTTTAGATCAAGTAAACATCTCTAGGAATGGTTCGTCCTTATCGCAAGACAAGTAAACTCGAATACATAAATCACTTAAACCGCAAAGTATTCGCATAGGATGGTTCAGTCGATACGATAAATATCCCAAGTGCTAACTAGGGTTTAGCGCGATAAGGATTCGACCTAGTTTTACACTTGTTGTCAAGTCAAAACCCTCAAACCCAAAGATCATACCCACATTCACGAAATGTTGAGTCAATTGGATGCTCATGCATAAAACGATCTAAGGTTTCTACCCTAAGGATCACTCGTTCAAATGATGAAACTCCGATTGAGTTGGAAATTCCTAGGACCGTGGCCTAATATAATTAGGAATGGGTTGGGTAAGAAGACACCCTAAACCTTGCTTCTCGGCTGGAGATAATTCCGTGACCAGAAAATGCCATTCAATGGGTGAAATGATCCCGTGGAATAGATGCAACACATGTGCAAAAAGTTGCAACATCGCATAGACTTGTGATTTGTTCACAAGAGAGTTTTGCCATTTCTTGAAATGAGGTTGGCAAGTTATTGCGCAAATTTAACTTACAAGAGGATGAGTAATCATCCTGTTACATCACCTTTCTTGGGGAATAATTGCCAAGAAAAAGGGGAGTTAGGTATTTGCCTGGAAGCAAATGACCAATCAATAAATTGAAGCGACATGGTCGCCAGGATTTACTATTAATAAAACCTAAGGTATTGGTTAAGTTGGGTTAACAGGGTATGGCCCTAACCCAAGGAAAAAAGGGTGAACAAACAAACCCTTGGGGATCTTGCCAAGTCGCAATTGATCCCAGATCGAATGCTGGATGCATTCGGAGAGAAAGATTCACTCCTTAACAATTGGCCAAATAAACGACCACTGAAATTGATTGTGCTTGTAATAGTTTAGAAAGCACTGTTTGCATTGTTTGCTCAAGGAACTAAAGGATGAAAAGATATCTAAATGCTTCAGGTTGAAGGCCTGAAGAGAGAGGCAGCTTCAGTTACCCCCGACTGCCTGCCTGACCCTAACCAAGGGGGTTGTTGACCGCGCCGGGAACGTGGACCGAACCCGTCGTGAGAGGTCTCTCCGTTGAGTTCTACTTGGAGCAGGAGGACGCTTGGGTGCCAGGGGGGCTCTGGCCGTAAATCCCTCGCCTTCCGGGTCCTGCACAAGAGGCTAACGTGACTCGGGATTGGATCTCGAGGCCCGCATACTAGTCTACGGGCAGAAGCTTGGAATAGTGATCCCTGGCGGATTACTGGATAGCCTTCGGGCGGATTATGGACAAGCCTACGGGCGGAACTCCTTGTATTTCAAAGATAAAATGATGAAATGATAATAAAGAAGTTGTTTGATATTGTTTTTTTATGTCACGTGATAAGATTACGTGAAGGAACCAGTGCTTAACAGGGTTAATTAAAGAAGCTGATTGTTATATGTCAAATTAATGTGTTAGATAATTACATAACTAAAACAAACCGAGGAAAGTGCGGAGGATGGACCATGGGTCCGTCCTACGGATGGGTGGTCCCGGTTAGCCGGGAACTTTTCTCAAAAATCTCGAAGAACAGCGGGATGATCATCATCATCAAAACGAATAACGAGAACGATGACTTAGAGTTACATCTTACCCAATTTACGTTGTTTTAGGGGAACGGAATGGGACTATGCCTTATGGCTGAGAGGTTGAGTTTTGCATCCCTCTCGTTTCCCATTCTCCTTGAACCAAGTGCAGCATGAATCCGCTTCGGACCTGGCGTTTCTGCGTAAAGTAGTTCGCTCGGGTCTGACGCTAGTTACTGCTAGCTAATGACCAAACAGGAAAACCCAAATTCAGGTCGATCCTAAGTGGGAACGGCCAGGATACTTCCGCTACGTGGCAGACACGGGAAGACCTAGATTGCAAAACCCGTAACATTCCATGGGAGTGCCGGGCGGAGTTTTCTAGATATCCTTTCCGATGGACTGCTAAGACGTGTCCTGGATGATTCTAGTGGACACCTTACACTTGTGTTGGATTCCTGATGTCATTTTACATCTAGGAAAACTCCGGCTCAACCATCTGCCACCACTGTTTAATTTCCATGAAAATAACCACTAGCTCTTTAGGGACTTGCTGCTTAAAATCGTACTGATTGCCACCGCCGCCTTTGACGAAGTCTATTTTTTCCTTGATATTCGTAATTTTTGGTTATTTTTAAGCACTTCTCCGCATCAAAAATCATTTGTCATTGGCGACCACGGAATAGAGTGACTCAACCCGTCGAATCCCACAAAAAGATCTGCACAGAAACAACAAAAAGGAGCATCAAGTTGATACAAAAAATACACAACACAACACATCACAGCTCATACCCTATCCCCTGACAAAACCAAGGCATGAAATCCACGACGAGTAGACCTAGCATAATCTGATAGAAGGCCCGAAGCGAGTCACTAACCAACTGCTTCAACACAACCAAGCTAAAAAGAACGATCAAAGAGGTCATCCTAAGTGGTGGTCTGAACTACCTACCTAACTAAGGACAACTCAACCAAGAGCTCCTACTAGGCGAGGACTCCTATACCCTGATCAAAAGGTATTATCTTTTTTAGCACAGTTTTTTTCTTTTAGGTTTTTTATCTTCCATACTTGGGCATGTAAAAAGGAGGGAGCTGAGCGTAGTGACCCAAGGAGAACAGGGCATCGGCCTCAGGTCCTGTCTCGGTACCCAAGAACCTACCAAGCCCTCACAAGGCGACACTTAATCCTTTTCTAACACTCACTTTTATTTTAGCTCCAACCTTCTTTCATTTTCTTTTTTTATGGCAAGATGTCATCCCAAGGAAGACAAGGCATCGGCCCCGGGTCCTGTATCAGTACCTAAGAACCTACCAAGCCCTCTCAAGGCAATAAACAATAGCTCAAGGATTTTTCTTTCTTTTCTTTTCTATTTTTATAGGGGTTAAAACCCCTTTTTACACACCTCCATATATTCATATATTGTCTTTCAAATCTTTAGAGTTTTGTCTCTTTCCATCATTATTTTAGTAGGCTATGGCAATAACTGCATCACAACTAACAGGAACTCCTAGAACAGCTGCCTAGCAAGTCAGCAGAACAGGGTCACTAGAACTCCCATCTAAAACAGGTCTTTCAATGCCTGACAATGCCTTGCAAGAGGCAAGGACTACTCAGACCTCCCCCAGACATACAGAACCTAAACCTGGGACTTCATGCCTCAAATGTCGGTCCCCAACAAACAAAAGAAAGTAACCCTTACATGCACATATATCATTAATTGCTTAAGGGAAAAAAACTAGAAAAGGGGACGAAACCACCTGGAATGGCCACAAGAAGCTTCTTCACAAAGGCTCCCTCCAGCGACTTCGTCAACCTGTATGGTGCAATCACTAAAACAACAAAACATTAAATGTACCTGCACCAAATAGAGATAGGGCCCTCTTGGCCTAAAGAAATAGCACATTTCACTACAAACTAACTGGCCCTCTTGGCCTAAAGAGATAGATTATTAAAACCTGCAAACAACTGGCCCTTTTGGCCTAAAGAGATCTGACATTAACGACTTAAAGAAACTGGCCCTCTTGGCCTAACGAAATCAGACAAAACAACTCATAGAGATCCCTCCTTGGAAGAAGGCAGATATACGCAAATATGCTCCATTCCAAGGAAAAAAAATAGGGCTCTCAGCCCTAAACTAAATGCATCAAATTATGGCCCATACCTCTTGCATATATAGCAAGAGGCGTACGCATAACATGTCTTCGGATCAACCTATGGGTCCAAGATAATAACGGTAGATGGGTCTCGACTACTCTTTGCATTACCCGTAGCAACCATCGCCTACCATATAATGCGTGGTCTGATAACATTCCCCACAAGTGACCAGGTCATGTCTCATTATCAATAACGACATCCGGACTAGGAACACAATTGAAAAAGAGGTCCTCTTCATAAGCAAAATTAGCTAAGGAATCCGCAAACTGATTCCAATAACGTGGAATCAACTGAAGAGATATGCTCTCAAATTCATCAAGTATGGTTATAGCAGTTCGATGATACATACGAAGGAGAGGATTCCAGACTGTATATGTCCCATTGAGCTAATTCAAGATCAACTGGGAATCCCCTTTTATTAACAACTACCTAATGCCACCTTTGTTGGCAATATTCAATCCCACAATCAAGGCTTTATACTTCGCCATGTTGTTAGTAAATCCTACCCCGAGATAAGCAGCTAATTTCATTGTAACTCTACGTCGGGGATCATGGATAACTACTCCAATACTTCCTTTTCTATTAGGACCCCTAGACGCTCCATCAAAATATAATGTATACGTTCATAATGGGTTTACACAGCCAGCCATCAAGAACTCCCCTACTCGTAATTGTGATAATCAAAGTTCAACATATTTAGAGGATGAACTGATGGCTCCATCGCACCTTCTTCATTAAACTCAACAGGGATGCTTGTCAAGATTTGTAAACAATGATGGCAAAAAACTTTAATTTCCCACGCAAAGGTACCGTCTTCTTACTCAATCACTTTATATCCCTTGCTCCACCACATAAGCCTCCCCTGATGATATCTTTGCTCGAGATATGGGTGCTCCAAATCAGGAATTAACTGCCCCATCAACCAATTTAAGCTCTCTTGTAGGTCTCAAATCAGCCCCAGCATGGACCTACAATGCATTTAGCGCATTAGCATATTTGGAAATAATAACGTTTAAACTTATTAAGATTAATCTTATTCTTAAATTCCACCCCTTGTAGATTAGCTAATAGAACTGTGACCTTATTTTTTACCTATCCGAACTATCTTGTAAGGGCTATCCTATCTAGGTTCCAACTTTCTTGGAAATAGCTCCCTATGCGCATCGTAATATAAAACTATCCCTTTTTAAAAGTATATTTCTTCGCTTTCAGATCATGTAACCACTTCATCCGACGTTTAGCCACCTCCTAGTGCAACAAACTCTGCAATTTGAGCTCATCCAAGTGGGCTATAGTCGTAAACCGCTCAAATAGGGCATCTTCATCACCCAAAGAATGATTGATTGTGAATCTTATGGTCGGAAACTCAATTTCTAAGAGTAAAACACACTCCTCCCCGTAAGCTAATTTGAATGGGATGTGACTAGTGGCTCGTTTAAATGTTGTATTATACGCCCAAACCGCCACATATAATTTTTTATCCTAGTCCCGCTTCTTTTCGGAGACTATCTTGGATAGGATACCCACAAGCTGTTTATTGGTACTTTCAACTTGTCCATTTGCTTGCGGATTATAGGGGTCATCTTGTTATGCTTGATTTTCCAAGCTTCAGTTAGACTTTTAATCTCTTTATTTAAAAAGTGAGTTCCACGGTCCAATACTATTTCCTTTGGCAGACCAAATCAGCAGATGATTTGCTCAAGTAGGAAACTAGCAATCTCTTTTGCATTGTCTTGCCTTGTCGCCCGTGCTTCTGACCACTTTGTAAAGTAATCAGTTGCTACTATAATGTATCTTTTCTGAGTAGTAGACGACGGGGTGGTAGGACCCACAAAGTCAATGCCCCACTTCTCAAATGGAAGGATAGCCATAATCGGCGTAAGTGGGCACTTCTTATTCTCTCAACTATCATGTCTTTGATATGTATCACATCTCTTAACGTACTCAAAGGAATCTTGGAAGATGGATGGCCACCAATATCCAGCTCTTAAATCCTTCTGTTCTATTAACCGCCCAGCAAAGTGCCCTCCACAAGCGGAGTCATGGCACTCTTCCAAAATAAAGGAAACCTTGTCAAGCATCACACATCGGCGATAGATATCATTAACACCCTGCCGATATAATGTACCTGCGATCAAGGAAAATTTCAATGCCTGCTGTTTAATTTTCCTCTTCTCCGATTTTGATAAAGGAGCTCCAGTCTCTCCCATAGAAAGATAGTGCATTATAGCAGCATACCATGAGGAAATAGATGCCGTATCAATCTTGAACAAAGTGTCCATGTCACATCCTTTAGCCAAGACCTCTTTTGGCTCTCTGAAACCCACAAGATACTCTACAATGCCCTGAAGCTTCGGTGGCTTGCTCTTAATCTCATAATCAAATTCTTGCAAAGTTATTAGCCACTTTGCTAAACGGTTAGGTGGCTGTAACTTATTCAACAACAATCGAAGCCCTTCTGCCTTCGTATAAAAAACCACCCTCTCATAAAGAATGTAGTGCCTAAACTTCTTGGTCGCAAACACCATCGCAAGCCACAACTTCTCCATATAGGTTTAGTTAATTTCCGATATGCCAACTTCCGACTAGCAAAATCTATCGAATGATACCACTTTTCCTCCCAAATTTGAGCTAAACAGTAGAGCTGATACTATATATAGTTGTTGTTGAAAATATATAGAACATTTCGCCTCTTTTTGGTGCTTTTAAAACATGTGCTTTGGCAAGCTCCTACTTCACATAATCAAAAGATATTTTGCAAGCATCACTCCATGAAAACTAACAATTAAAGGACAATATGTTGGTCAATGGCAATGTTCTTTCTGCCAAGGCATTGATAAACCTCTGATAATACCCTACTGATGACAGAAAGCTATGCACTTCCTTTGGAGTACGTGGCGAACTCATGGTGACTATGACCTTGATCTTTTTAGGATCAATCGCAATCTCTACGGAACTGACCACATGGCCTAACAAGAGCCCATAAGGGACTCCGAAGATGCACTTCCGTGGGTTAAGAGCTATGCAAAATTGTCTGCAACGCTCAAAACACTTTTGCAAAATGATCAATTGTCTATCCCTTTATGATGGCTGCCCCTAGAGATCATCAGTGAATACTTTCAACTCCTCTGGGGAGATGTCACCAAAGGTCTTGTCGGCTATTCTTTGCCACAAACCAAGTGCATTACACAACCCAAATGCCATCACATGGTATGCAAAGGTACCGAAGACTGTAATAACGTCATTTTTAGCTTGTCTTGCTCAGCGATTGCCATTTGGTTATACCCTACAAAGCTGTCCATAAACGAATAGATTTCCCTACCCGCTAGTTGATCCAAAATTTGGTCAATAAACGGCAACGGGTAGTAATCTTTAACAGTCTGCTTATTCAACTCTCTATAGTCTACACAAAGACGGATTCCAAGCATCATCGATCGTCAGGAACATGGTGAGATGCTCTCGGTTGAAGGGTATGGTCAATATTTGGTTGAATGGCATCTTGCAGGAGACTTAAAAACTTTAAAATGCATGTGTGGAATCTCCAATGGTACAAATACAAAGAATCCATGCCTATATTTCCTGACAGAGAGGGTGGAAGGAAAGGATGGAAAGAAGAACTGGCGAAGGGTGACAAGTGCTGCACCGATGCACAATAGAGAAGATCCCACTTGGAAGCCCATCTTCAACATTCCCTTGGATCGTATTCACATTTGTTCATTGCATGCTTTTGTCAGAATCATGGAGAAACTTGTATATGAATACATTTTCTTTTCTTATAGGATGCAACTAGAAAAATAAGCCATTGCAATGTCTAGGAATGTGGAGCAAGTGCTATCAGAAATTAGGCTACGCAAGCATCAAAGTAATGATTGAAAAAGATGAGAAAAGATCGGGAAAATCTGGTAACTTGCCAAAAAAACCTTGCTTTGGAGGAGCAAAGGCTAGGAAGTTTCTCTCAGCATCCATCAATGAGGAAGGGAATGTCAAACATGTCCAACTCTCTCTCTCCCAACTTTGAATGCAAAAATGAGCTCCCCTTTTACTCTCCCTACCTCTTAAACGCCTTGTCCTTCAATCATACACTCCCTTTCTTCTCTCTTTCCTCTCTCAATGCATTGAAGCTCCTTTTTCTTCATGTTCTACCTTGTTTACAGTAGTAACCCTACTATTTTTTTCTCTATTTTTCCTTACCTAAATGCATCCAAATCATAAGCAACTTCTTACACTAATCCAACCTACTTACCCAAATTCAAAAAACATGAAAAAATTACTCGCAAAGGAGATCAAATACCTCTTCAAATCCCTCGCTTCTTATTACCTATCTCAAGCATCATAAACCCTACTTTAATTCTTGATTTGAAGCGCACAAGCACTCAAAGCTTGAATTCATTTGTTCCAACAACAGAACCAAAATGTGGGAGCTTCTTGCTCGATCACCAAGACCCCATAGACAACTTATTGTTTCAAGCATTTCAAGAATTTCAAGCTAAGTGCAATAGCCACCTCTCACATATCGTATGTGCTCTCACACCTACAAGTGTAGTGAGCTTACCTCTATACTCGATCGAGTTACCTCCTCCCTCAAGCACTCTGGTAGCTCCACAATCCAAGGTGCAAGCTCAAGCAAGCTCAATCCTCAAGCTCCAAACTCCATACTCCATTGCCACACGCGAGTCAAGAGAAGAGAAGAGAAGAAGATGGAGAGCTTCTCCACCATAGTCCCTCACTCTCACACACTCACTCCCTCTCTCAAGCATAAGCTCAAGCAAGCAAAAATAAGAAAAAAAAGAGAATAAGAGAGCTAGTTTTAGCCACACACAAGAATGAGCTTCTTCATTCACTTTTTGCCTTTTTATACAAAACAGTAATCCCCTTTGGGCACCCATCCCTTCTTTACATGCCTGACCATTTTAGCCTAGGTTCTCTTTTCCTATTCCCTTCCTATTTGCATTATGCATTCACACATATCTATCTACATTTACATTTATAAATTGCACAAGAGGAAGCCTGGCACACTTTTACAAGGATTTAGAGTGCAGTTTTATATTTAAAATGCACATTTCCTCTTTTGCGCTTGCCCTAAACTTTTAAGGTTGCCCTTGCACTTTTGGCCTTTTTTCCTCATATATTTTCAATCAAGCCGTCTTTTTCCACTTTGCCTTGCGTCTTTTTCAATTTATTTTTGCTTTCTTGCACTAGGGTTAACAATGGCCATTTCTTATGAGCAACCACTATAAGTACTATGCAAATAGTAGTCATTCTAGCAATTACAGCCAATTATTCCTAAGAATCAAATGGCCACTTCTTATGAGAAACCACTACAAGTACTATGCAAATAGTAGTCATTCTAGCTATCAAAGCCAATGATTCCTAAAAATCAAATCTTTTAACCTGTGAAAATCCTTGTGTAACTAATCTAGCTTTGTATTTTTCTAAGCTTCCATCGTCCTTGCACTTTACCTTCCATACCCATTTGGTGTCAATGATCTTTCTCTTTTTTGGCCAATCCACTAACTCCCAAGTATCATTCTTTAGATGCTATCATACACATTTGCATAACTGCTCTCCATGGCTAAAATGGATTTTCAAATGAATACCATTGTAAAGTGAGACTATGACAGTGTTTAAAAAATAGGCTCTCATCTCATAATAGAAGCACGTACTTTTTTTAGATATTTTGTAGCATTTTTAGCATATCATTAAGGGTGCAAAGTAGTATACTCATGAAAGACACAAAAAGATATAGACACACAGATTGCTTGAAGCTAAGGAATGTATTTTAGAGATGCATGATGTGATGTCTTATGTTGATAATGTGGGAGCTTTCGCTCAACCCCCAAGACCCACGGACCGCTTATTGTTTCAAGCGTTCCAAGCGAGCTCTAATGGCTACCTCTCACATAGCCGATGCGCCATCAATTCTACGAGTGTAGTGAGCTTACCTTGATACCGATATGAGTTTTCTTCTCTCTTGCACACTCCAGTAGCTCCACGATCCTAGATGCCAGCTCAAGCATGCTCAAGCCTCCTCCATCTCCAACCTCCAACCACCATAGCCGCAAGCAAGACAAGAGAAGGGAAGAGAAGAGGAGAGGAGAGAAGATGGTGAAGAGAATTACCCTCTTGATCCCTCACTCCCACTCACTCACTCCCTCACACTCACAATCACTCCCTCTCTCAAGAGCACACACAAGCAAGGAGAGGAGAAGAAGAGAAGAATAGGAGAGCTCTTGTTGGGCACACACCAAAGAATGAGCTTCCATTCACTTTTTGAACTTTATATATACAAACCCTAAAACCCCATGGGCACTCATCCTTTTTTACATGATTGGCCATTGTGGCAAGGTCCCTTTTTCTAATTCCCTCTTTTTGCTTCATGCCCTAGACCTATATTTGACTATTCTTTTAAAGGTAGCACAAGAGGAAGCCTGGCGCTCTTTTACAAGAGTTTTTGGAGTTTTTAAGGCATCTTTTATTTAAAACTATGTTTTTGGCCCCGGCTTAGCTTTGGAGACTGCCTGTATGTCCTTGCTCCTTTTCCATCTTCTTTCTGCTTTTTCATTCATCCTTCCGCCTTTTTAGCTTGGGGCTAACATTACCCCCTCCGAGACGGGTGCCAGTACCATGGCATTCTTGTCAACTGTTGGTGTTTTAAGAGGCCGTTGGAGGAGCAATCATGTGAGGGCAAGGCGATGTACAAACTGGGTCCTCGTGGAAGCGTGGTAGTAAGGTTGGTTGGAGAAGTAACAAATAGCTAGTGGTTAACGGGGGCCTCCGAAGTCGGTGATTGGGCGCGTTGGTGATGCTTGGAAGGACAGGGGGTGGTGCTCCACCTAAGGAGGAGGGTTTCTATCGTAGTGTGTAGTGCATTATGCTTGTGCTGGTGGAATGGGGAGTTGGGTTTAACCATAGGGTCGCCTGGGTGATATCCCACACTTGGGGGCCCCATTCATGCCAGAGGTGCAGTGCAAGTAGCTTAGCGTGATAGGTCTAACCATAGGCGAGTGGTCTCCCTAGGTATGTTCTGTCGTTGATGCCTAAGTGTGAAGTGGGGGAGCAAAAAGAGCTAGGGGGTTAGGAGCGGAGCCAGCCGACCGAAGCCACCGAGCATGCCTAACTTGAGGACCCCTAGGTGCGGTGATTGTGCTTTATGTGGTGCTGAGTGCTTGTGTAAGTGAGTTGTTTTGGTTATTCCATGCATAAGGATCCAGTTTCGTGATGCTTTTCTTTTCTTCTTCTTCTTTTTTAGTATTACACTAGTAGAACGACAACCTATACCTAATCTTCCTTGTTTGATTGAGGCGAAGAAGGGTTCAGATGGACTTGCTCAAAAATTGATGGCTTTGCATGTACCCTTTGAGGTTCATGCGGACGTGGAGGGAGGTGGTGGAGAGGAAGGGATGGTTGCACCTAGTAAACTAGTTGTCATTCATATCCTCTAGGAGAGCTAGGCAAAAGGAGGGAAGAAGGCTAGCTCTCATCATTAGGCATGCCATGGCATAGCTGTCAATAGCATTGGGGTCAAAAAAGATGGGAGGCAAGCCACGCTCTTGCGGGGTCGGGTCCTGCTTGAGTAATAGCTTAAGTAGCCTAAGGTAATTACAAGTAGTTATAAAGGCGGGATTGGGGCATGAGGAGAAGTCCGTGAGAAAGCATCTCATGGACTCATTTAGGCTTCCTAAGTCAAAAAGGAGGGCATGCTCGAAGGAGGCAGAGTTGGAGTTGTAGATGATGGGGAAATCATGCCGCCCATGGAGGGTGGCAACAAAATCCACACCTACCCTACAAGGATACGCCATGAATGTGGGGTTATTCCTCTCATAGGGTAGGGTGTTGCAAAACGCCATCCAGGCGAGCATGCTAATATCGCACACTCACCTCCTCCAAAGAGGTTGGCAGTTGTAGCCCTGTACAGTATGTGGTATTTCGAACACCTTGTCTTACCAAAACTCTGCTTCCTCTATGTCGCACAGAGTGGGGTCTTATCTCTTTCTTCCAGCCATTTTTGGCCTAGTCGGCCACCAGTTGCGATCAACTCCTCCATTACCTTAATTGGTAGGACCCTCCACAGGCTATTAGGCATAAGAAAGCTGAAGGTGAAAGGGTCCTTTTCGTTTTCTTGCCATTCCCAAATCACCAACTCCACATGGAATCCTGCACGGAGGTCATCAGGGCACGATGGGAGGGGTGCAGATAGCCGCATGACTGGTTTGGCTCTTAACTGCCTCCTGGTTTCTTCAACTAATTTCCTCCATCGCTCCCTAAGCGCGGTTTGTTTTTCTGAGGGTGGATCGATCTGTTGTTGTTCTTAATCATGCGGCGAGGGGGGTTGTGGAATTATCTCTTCGCTGGTTCTCCTTATGACGAATTCAATGTCAGCCTCCTCCCCCTTCCGGTCTTCTAGTTATGCTCCTTCCTCAAAGCCGAGTGCGTCCAGCTCCTGGGGGGTTAGGCCAACCAATAGTAGATACTTTCATTGTTCTTCTAAGCTCAGCCTAACCTCCACAGGTTGGGGTGACATCTATAGCCCCGCATGCAAGGCCCTGCATGTAATGCTCAGTTTCTTCTGCACCACCTCCAACGACTCCTTTCCCTCTGGTCGGGTCGTGTCTAGTAATGTGTTGAGGAAGGCCTGTTCCTGGGCACTGAAGGCTGTCTAGGCGGCGTCTGCTTTACTTTCTGCCAGGATTTTTTCCTTTTCCACCAAAGCGAGGCACCGTGCCAGTGCCTTCACTCGTTTCTCATTCTGCGCGGCCCATTTCTCTACCCTTTTGTTCATTCCTTCCATTCTCTCTCCCTGCTTCTATGCTAGGGTTACGAGCTTCTGCTCCTGGGCTCGAAGTTCTATGCTAGGGTTACGAAAAGGTGAGGCACAAGAGCTCATTTGACAAGCATGCCAAACAATGCAACTTCTAGCAATAGGGCAACCTAGTGCTTGTGTACTCCATGAAGGGCCATAAGCAAAAGATTAATTTTAGAGTCTTGGGACCTTTCAAGGTTCGCAACATTAGTTGAACAGGCAATGTAGAGCTTGAGAATCTAGAGGGGGAGAGCATAGGCTTCTTTAATGGCAGTCGTTGCAAAAAGTACTACCCCCCAATGCACCCACTACATGAAAAATTCATGGATAAGGATATTTATAAATAGGCCTTGAACCGACGTGATGTAGAGGATATATATATATAGTAACTTCCCCAAGACAAGAATCCACGAATGGTCAAGCCCTGACGAGTATGCAAAGACCTATTGCTTGCTCAAGACTACTACGAAGGCAACACTAAGATTTGGTTATCCAGGACCACAAGTGGTACACATGTCCCTCAACTCTACCACCTTTCAATCCATCTTCACAAGACTATAAGCCAACTAGGTATGACAAATGAAATGACCCAAAAGGAACCAAACCCATCGAGTCATAGTAGGTCTATTGACAAAAACCATAGTCCACTGCATCTGAACCAACTCAACCTGACACATCTACTATTTCAACTACTTCACAAGCAAAGAGCAACACATCAACCAAGCCGCAAGACTAGTCCATTGCACAACACCCCACTAAACAAGTCATGAGGTAGGCCTCAATAGCTAAGCTTTCCAGTCCAACCAAGCCCCACACCTCATGCCAGCCTTAGACCGTCCTATAAGTAGAGATCTATCCTTACTTTGGCATCAAACCTAGCCATTATGAGGGACAACTTGGTCACTTGCATCAAAAACTTGGATTCTACCTTCACTACATTTGCTAAAAGCTACAAACGGTTGGATTTCAATCTTCTCGATGAGCCATTGCCAATGGCAATACATTCCCTCCCTTCGGAGGAATACAAAATCATGTTTGTCAAGATCCTTGAGGTGATTGAGCACTTGATTGCCAATGAGATTTCTTGAGAGCAAGCTCTCAAATATTAGTGTCATGTCTCTATGCAGACATAGTGAAAAACCTTGAAATGCATCATCATCTGGCTTTCTTATTGATGTGAGTCAATTCCATATTAGTCATTAGTGTTAGTTTCCATAGTATAGATGGTTAAAAAATATGGGATTTTTGAATAATATTAGTATATCTTTGATATTTTGAATATTATTTGTTGTAAATATCCTAAAAAGGTATATAAAGCTTCTAGAATAGGGTGGCATGCAAAAAGCAAGTTACTTTTCATCCAGTTTGTGCAATCTCATGCAAAAAGAAGGTACTTTGGAATTCTCACAATGTGCTATCTCAGTTTTTAGGTAGTAAACAACACTCTCAACAATGAGAAGAAGAAAAAAAAGTGATCCAAGACAATTTTGATAAAGTGTCCTCAGATTTCACCCCCTTTCAAAGCTAACTGAACCATCAAATGTGGTTGTAACGTGTCCACCTGTTCGCTCGTAGGACACGTCTTAGCAGCCCATCGGGAAGAGAGTCTAGAAAGCGCCGCCAGGCACTCCCACGGAATGTCACGGGGTTTGCAATTTAGTTCTTTCTGAGTCTGCCACGAAGCAGAACCATTTTTCATCCCCACTTAGGACCGACCTGAATCAAGGTTTCCTAGTGGTCAAATTCCTAGAATAGCAGCTAGCATCAAACCCCAGGCAAACTTCTTTACGCAAAAACGTCAGGGTCGAAACGGATTCATGATGCACTTAGTTCAAGGAGAATGGGAAACGAGATAGATAAAAAGCTCGACCTCTCTGCCCATAAGGCATAGTCCCATTCCGTTCCCCTAAAATAGTATAAATCGGGATTCTAGTAACCTAGACTCTAGGTCAACATTCCTTGCTGTTCATTTCCTTCGAGAAAAGTTCATTGCTATCGATTTCATTTGAGAAAAGTTCATGGCCAATCGGGGCCACCCATCCGTAGGACGGACCCATGGCCACATCCATCGCACTTTCCTCAGGGTTGCTTTAGTTGTCTAATTACCTACCACATTTAGTTGGACACGCAAAAATAACTTTCTTAATTAGCCAATTAGTCACCGGTTCCTTCACGTAATCTTAGCATTGACATAGAAAAACAATGTCAAACAAGTTCCTTTACAACAATTGATTTTATTTATCTTTGGAATACATCATATAATCCAGCCTGTAGGCTAATCCATAATCTGCCCGAAGGGAATCCAGCAATCCACAAGGATTAATAATCCAAGATTCCGCCCATAGACTAGTATGCAGGCCTCGAGATCCAATCCCGAGTCACGTCGGCCTCTTGTCCAGGGCTCGGAAGGCAAGGGATTTATGGCCAGAGCCCTCTCTGGCACCCAAGCATCCTCCTGCTCCAAGTAGCGCCCAATGGAGAGACCTCTCGCGGCGGGTTTGGTCCACATTCCCGGCGTGGCTAACAACACCCTTGGTTAGGGTCAGGGAGATAGTCGGGGGTAACTGATGCTGCCTCTCCCTCCAAGCCTTCAACCTAAAGCATTATTTATTTTTCCATCTTTAGTTCCTTGAGCAAAGCAATACAAATAGTGCTCCTAAATTGTACAAACACAATCAAACCAGTGGTCTTTTACTTGGCCAACTGCTAAGGAGTGAATCCTTCTCTCCGAATGTGTCCAGCATCCGATCCGAGATCAATTGCGACTTGGCAAGGTCCTCAAGGGTTTGTTTGTTTACCCTTTTTTCCTTGGGTTAGGGTCATACCTTGTCAACCCAAATTAACCAACACCTTAGGTTTCTTAAGTTAAGATAGTAAATCCTGGCAACTTTGTCGCTCTAACTTGATTTGTTAATTGCTCGTTACCCTAACTTGGCAACTCAATAGTAGGATTACTTATCCTCTTGCAATTTAGACTTGCGCTAGAACCTGCCAACCTTATTCCAATGAGTGGCAAATCTATCCTGTGATAAAACCACAAAGCCATGCGACGTTACAACTTGTTGCACAAGTGTCGCACCTAACTCATGGGATCATTTCACCCATCAACGACGTTTCTTGGTCAAGAAATATGTTTAGTCAAGGCATAGGGTTTGCGATGTCTTGTTACCCAACCCAACCCTAACCTTTCTAGGCCAATAATGTTTGGCCCTAGGGTTTCTAGACTCAATCGAAAGTCTAGTATTGGATCATTCGATCCTTAGGGTAAATCCCTAGATCGTTGTTGTATGGGCATCCACTTAACCCGAACATCCCGTGAATGTGGATAGAACCTTTGGGTTTGAAGGTCTCGACTTGGCGTCCCAAGTGCGATACTAGGCAGAATTTTTAACGTGCTAAGCCCTAGTTAGCACTTGAGGTGTTTGTTGTACTAACTACTTATGCTTTTAAGAATCCTTTGAGGGTTATATCCTTACAAGTGGTCTAGCCAAATCGGTCTACTTGTCTTGCGACAAGAAACGATCTCTTCTTAGAAATACTAAACTTGTTCTAAATGAGTAAATAGTTGCAAGGCATCACATTACGTGTAAACATGCGATTTATTACTTCTATGCAACTATAAGGTTTGCAATTGACCATTTCTTTCCTTGCTAGAATCAGAATGATTGACAATTTTTGGGGGTAACTCACATAAAACCTACCTAGATTTACACTAAGAACTTTGCCTACAACCTTTCGTTTAATGCAATTGAATTTCAGGCTTTAATATGATATGTAACCTTTTCTAGGTACAACTTGGATGAATGAAGTTCATGCATGATGAATATTACAAGACTAATGTTGACTTAATCCATTCTACAAGCATATTCGCATGCAACATGTAAGTTCAATGTTTCCTTTCATACCATGTAAGACCTTGGACAACATTCTAACGGATGTTTAATGAATATCTCTTGCGAATCATATCTAGGAAATCATGGCCTAGATGCATTATGCGCTTGTTCTTTCATGCGAGGAAGACAATGGTGAATTTAAACAAATTTTCATGCAATATGCAATTGGGATTATCACTTTGGAAATGCAAGCAAGAGAACATGCAATTTAAAACTTGTAAGATGAATGCGTAATTTTGTATTCATAACTGTCCCATGAAATTTAAGCATGCCCAATGCGGAATTAAACTTCCAAGAACCTAGGTTTGAGGACTTGCGGCGATGTCCACGTGTAAGCTTGGGTTCGAGGCTTCCACCGGTGCACCTTGCGTCTTTGGCTTTGGAGCCATCGTTGATGCAGCGAGCTTGAACTCGACGATTTTTCCTTGCCTTCGTATGATCTCCGAACTCCCTACAAGCTTGGCAAAATAGCCTCAAAATCTGTCTACTTCTCCCTTGCGCAGGAATACCCCTTTACAAGGTGTGAGTTTTGAGAACCCGGGGAAAAAACCACGTGCACAAGGCTTATGGGAGCCTTATCCTTAGAAGCTTTTAAGGAAGCTTCTTTTAAGGAAGCTTCTGCTTTACAGCAGAATGACGTGGTAGGGGAGGTGTAATGATTGGAAGGGGGAGATTGATGACAATGATGGCGGGGAATGGTCGGCGGCAGTCTGGCGGTTCTCACGGTGGTGGCGATGGCAGCTGCGTGGTGTTGTAAGGCGACGATAGCGGCCTACTGCACGGTGTCCAAATCCTCTTCTCTCCCTTTGTTCATGCCTCCCCTCAAGGCTAAGTGGGAGGTTATATATCCTTTGAGGGGGGGAAGCTCCACACACGTGGAGCTTTCATGCCTTCCCTTCTCCCTATGCACTCCACCACTATGCCTTCCTCTCCCACTCCCTCTCCCCCTGCCATGCATCGGCTGAGGGGAGGGGGTAATTATTAAAAATTTTTGCCTTAATCTTACACATTATCCAATTTTCCATTTTTCCAAGAAGGGTGTTCTCACACGACTTTGCGGTTTTTAAGCCCCGGCATCATTTGCACAAAGCGGATGGGCTCATTATTGCACGTGCAGGGTAAGGATTTAACTGCCAATATTTATGATGTGGGAGATAACTTTGCACAGCTCTTTGCGTGGGCGTGCGGTGATCAAAGCTCTTTAATATTTCGAGCAAAAATATAAAGTGATGCATATTTTTGGTTTACCAAGGAGCTCCAAGAGATCTAATGCTTGGAGATTACTTCCTAGTAGTCCGAGATAAGGATTTTGTTCTCAGGTTTTATCAATACATCATTCTTTGAATCATTGAGCTTTGTCTTTATATAGTGTAAAGGCTTTGGTAGATTTGAATCCCTTGCATATTCTTTTTTTTTCTCTTTTATCTCATATTCTCTATTTCCTTTTCTCTCTAATCCTTAGTGGATATGACCTTGTTAGAGATATATATAGCTCACCCTATCTAGACTAGGTCTAACATATATATATATATATATATATATATATATATATATATATATAGTGATCAATATGATATAGTCTTTGGGAGTGTATGTGGTGTGCCTCTTCTCTCTCGATCGCATCTCTACATATCTTCTCTCTCTAACATTTCAACATGGTATTAGAGCTATCACAATCGAATACAACAATGAATTACTTGAAGAAGACAATCAGGAAGTATACATACGTAGTATCTCTTCTATTCTTAATTCATGTTCTTTTTATGCTTAAATTTGATGTATTGTGTATGTTATGAGCATCTTATGTTATGAATTTTAAGCATAGAAGAATTTCACTTGATCATCATTTAGATTGCATATATCTTGAATTGTAGATATGCCTTGCTTGGATACCCTAAAAGTTTCTATTCGGGAAACTCTTAAGGAAATGTCATGCTCAATTTGGAGTTCTATTTCAAACGTTATGTCAGTTTAGGCAAAGTGGACTTGAAACAAGAAAATAAATAGGACAATGGCTTTTCGTGCAAACTTCTATGACACATGTTTCGTCATGACTACTCACTCTTGTGTTTCTGTGTTTGTGCAAAAATTAGCTAGATTATCATTTATTCTTGGCCCAAAAGTTAAGCAATAACATTTTGAGCGTTGTTCATATTTCTTGTCTATGTTGGACCAATTTTTTCTCACACACATTTTGTCTATTTTGGGTCTCTTTTTTCTTGCCCATGTTTTTTCCATCTTGGGTCTCTTTCTTTTAGAGTACACTTTTGTGAACTAAATGTATTTCCTTATAGCATAGCTTTTGCATACTATTTGTTGTGATGCACTTTCATCATCGTTTCGTATATGGTGTGCAGATTGTGTGATTTCATATTATACGTATTCTCTCAACGAGCTATGTCAAATTCTATAATCATCAATGGATTTTCTTCTAGACAACATTTCTTCCCTCACTTTCAAGGAGAAGAATGGTGGAATGTAAAGATGTTGCTAATTATTGAAGGCAATGACTTGCATGATATTGTTCTTGGTAATTATGAATGTCCACCTCAACCAATTGATCTGGCTTGTGATAATATCCTTATAACTGAAGGACCTATCTTTGAAGTATGGCAAACTGTTTATAATGAGTGGGTCAAACAATGCGATAAAATAGCTTGTCGATATATTCTTTCTGCTCTTCAAGAATCATTTATGCTTGATGTATGTAATCTTTCAGCCTCACAAGCTAGATGGGAGTATTTGACAACAAATTTTGAGAAGAAATCTGTAACAAAAATACTTTATCTTCATATTCAACTCACTTAGTTACGATACAACATCGGAACTTCTATGACAACAGATATCAAATCATTCAAGAACATTATCACAATCAGCTTGGTGCTCTACTAGTGATGCTATTCCATGAAAGCAATTGGTAAAATAGCTTCTTGACACTATAAAGGATCCTACGTATGCTAATATTGCTACCATATTATCTAACAAAGATGGGATCAATTTTGATCAAGCTTGTATATCTTTGATTGAATATTCACAACGACATGAATGATGTCACCCAAATCAAGAAACATTAATGATCTCACAAGAGAACACACAATCAAAACAAATTGACCAAGATTTACTTGCTCGAAGGCATCCCTTTCCATGTTATACACATAGGAGTCATTATGGTAGTAACTTCTCTCATCTCAAGTTTCTAATAGACATTGTTCTTATTGCAATAGAAATTGTCACATTATAGATGATTGCTAGGCAAAGTAACATGATGAAGAACGTGGTATTATAAATAAACAACCATGTTTATTAAAAGATTATTCTCCTTGTGACTATTGCAAAAAGAGTGATCATCCAACCCATCTATGTTTCAAGAGGTATTCTGATTCAAATCATAATAGAGCATATGTTGTTACACATGACAACACTACTAAAAAAGTAAAATTTTTGAGTTATTCTATCTTTCCAGAAAGGATACTTCATGTTCATGATGGATCTCTTTTTATTATTTATTATGGTGCTACGAGAAACATGACATACTAGTCCCAATGGTTACATAATTATTATTCTATTCCTATTAAGAAATTGGTTTATCTTGCTGATGACACAATCTATTAAGTCAAAGGTACAGATGATTTATATCTTCATCTCTTTCTTCAATAAGAATTCTATGTGGAGTTCTACATGTCCCAAATATCTCCAAAGGAATCTTCTTTCAATTGCAAGACTTGTGGATCTTGGTCTCTTTGTCGATTTTGACCATACAAAGTGTCGCATTGAGAAAGATGTCCAAACCATAGCTATTGCTCCTCAAAATGGTAATGTTTCTTAGTTATCTTTAAATGAGGATGTTGCAAATGTTGTTACAACTCCTAGCTATTCTTAACAGCAAAATATAGCATCATCGCTTTGTTCACTTTGATATTTCTAAGCTTGTTGATCTTTATCGCCGTGACCTTGTTCAAGGTATGGATTTCAAATCTCGTCCTCATATGGATATTTATGAATATTGTGCACTTGAAAAACATTTTTGCAAAACCTTCTCTATTTCCACCATAATTCATTTTAGAGATTTGCTTGATCTTATTAACACTAATATTTGTGGACCTTTTCCTCCATCAAAATCTCAATATCAATATTTCATGACTTTTATTGATGACTTCTCAAGATACACCACTACTTTTCTCTTGCAACACAAATCAGAAGCTTTATTATCTTTTAAGCAATATAAAAAATTTGTAGGTATTGGTGGTCGCATCAAAAGAAACTTCACAGTGATAATGGTGAAAAACACATTTCCAATTATTTTTATGATTATTATAATAATCAGGGTATTCACCATGAATATACGATTCCCTACTCTCCTCTGTACAATGGTATTGGTAAATGTAAAAACACGACTATTCTCAATGACATGCAATGTATGCTCATTTTTTCTGGCTTATCTTGATGTTTCTAAGTTGAAGCACTCTTAACAATAGTATTTTAGTAGAATCATCTTCCTATAACTGCTCATTCTAGTAAAATATCGATTACTACTTAGACATGTGAAACTCCTTCTATGTCCTATTTTCAAACTTTTGGATATATTGCTTATATTCATGTACCCAAAGAGACTCGCACAAAACTTGATCCTCCCAGTTTGAAAGTTATTTTTATTGGATATTCAATTTTTTCTAAGGGGTACAAGTTTTATGATCCATCTTCCAAGAAGATTATCATAAGTCATGATGCTATTTTCAATGAGCAAATTATGGGCAGCACATGGTCTCAGAATGATGTCAGGCGAACATGGTCACTAGAGGGCATCGATGATACAAAGTCATTACTCACTTCTTTTCCTTTTCTATATGATGATGAACCTCATTCACGGGATAATATTGACTCTTCAAATCAAGATTCACAACCTACACCTATTATTGCTAATGATGACCTTGGCATTGAACTTTATGTTGATCTTCCAATTGATAATGAGCATGGTACTTGTCATGTTTATGATGTTTGGTTTGGGTTTTGCACATCCTATTAGTACTCCTTGTCTTGTGAGCTCTACAAAAACTCTCACTTTTTGTAGAATGATAAACAATTAGCATTACATCAACCTTATGCTAATCTTGTTGGATGCCTTCAATTTGTTGGCTTAAACTCTCACTGTGATATTCTTTTTGCTGTAAATTTTCCTAGACAACTGTAACGTGTCCGCTTGTCCATTTGTGGGACACGTCTTAGCAGCTCATCAGGAGGAGGGTCTAGAAGGCTCTGCCTGGCACTCGCAAGGAATGACACAGGGTTTGTGATCTAGGTCTTCCCAAGTCTGCCCCGAGCGGAAGTCTCCGGCCGTTTCCACTTGGGATCGACTTGAGATCAGGGTTCCTTTCCTATCAGCAAGGTCTCTAAGAAGAAGTTAGTGACGAGCTCCAGATGTACCTCCTTGCGTAGGAACGATAGAGTCAAAATGATTTCATGCTGCCCTTGGTTCATGGAGAATGGGAAATGAGAGGGATGCAAAGCTCAACCTCTCTGCCATATGGCATAGCCCCATTCCTTTTCCCTAAAATAGAATAAACCGGGACTCTACATTTACCGACACTAGGACTTCATAGTCTTATTGTCTCATTATTTGAGAAAAGTTCCCAGCTAACCGAGACCACCCTTCCGTAGGACGGACCTAAGTTACGTCCACCGCACTTTCCTCAGTTTGCTTTAGTTATCTAATTACATACCACATTATGTTTTGACATGCAAAAGTAGCTTCCTTAATTAATCAAATTAACCATGGGTTCCTTCACGCAACTTAGGCACTGACACAAAAACAATGTTAAGCAAGTTCCTTTTTCTCCAATATTTTCTCTTTATTTATCAAAATCTTGGAGTACATCCAATATCATGCCCGAAGGCTATCCCAGCAATCTACAGGATTGTTGCTCCAAGTTCTGCCCATTGACTAGTACACGGGCCTTGAGATCCCATCTCAAGTCACGTCAGCCTCTTGTGCGGGATCTGGAGGCAAGGGATTTACAGCCAGAGCCTCCCCTGGCACCCAAGCATCCTCCCGCTCCAAGCAGCACCCACGGAGAGACCTCTCATGGCAGGTTAGGTCCATATACTCGGTGTGGCTAACAACCCCCTTACATAGGGCTAGGCAGACAGTCGGAGGTAACTATTCCTGCCTCTCCCTCCCGACTTTCAACTTGAAGCATTAAGTGTTTTCCTTGAATTAGTTCCTTGAGCAAAGAGATCAAATAATGTACCTAAGTACAAGCACGAACATTTCGGAGGTTGTTTGTACGACTAACTGCTAAGATGTGACTCCTTTTTTCTCAGGTGCTCCTAGCATCCAATCATGGGTCTTTTTCTTGGATGCTCCCAGCATCCTATCTTGGATCATTTGCAACTTGGCGAGATCCCAATAATCTCAAACAAGATTACACAAGCAAATGTAAGTTAACTTATTTTGAGTTGCTCTTTCCTTGGGTTCTTCCTTATGGTATCTTAGCCTAACCCAAGCGTTAACTGGACAATCAAGGCAACGGTCATGCCTTCATTCACAACCCAACCAAAGGTCTTTTATTCTTCTAGTTCTAACCAAGTTCAATCAAAACACTAGGACTCTTCATTTGGGCCTTCAAGATATAGTCTAGACACATGTGTTTCTTCCATTTCTCTTAGTGCGGTTCTATGCAGAATTTTCCAATCAACCTTAACCGTCATGCACATGGTGCGCTTAGTAAAGTTGAATGCCCTAAACGACCTTTATCTCACTTCATTCCTGGCAACAAGTACTTATTCCTAATGCATCGGATCACATGTGACTTGCGCATATGAAGTCTAGGTTTCTGTCCAATGGTGCAAGTGTATCTCATGAATGGAACTAACATTTCATGTGTTTCTTTTAATCATGATTGCAACATGAATTCTAAATGACTATTCATGCACTGAACTGGTTAAAAAGCTATCATTTTATGTGAAGTAAGGTGATAACCTTATCATTTTATGTATGTAAAAGTTATCATTTCATGCATATAATCTTATGCAAATTCCATACTCTATTGTTTCACGCATGCAACTTAGTGCTTAGAGTAAACAAAAACCCTAAGACTCGTTCTTGTTCCATGCACGTCATCAACCCTTTCATCTCTTCCACAAGAAATAATATCTAATTAATTTTAAAGCTTAGAACCTAGGTTTGATTCGTGTTTGTTGCGTTGGTCGCTCCGCTCGCCTCTCCAGCATTACCGATAGCTTTGGCACCTACACTTCCCGTGACTTTCTTCTTGGGAGCCATTCGCCTCGTGGAGATTGGACATTCTGGGCCTTAACACTTTTCAGTACGATAGGTTTGGGTAGGAAAGATTTCCGGATGGGGTCCTTTGCTGAGGGGGTGGTTTGAGTGTGGATCCTTGAAGTTATTCACCAACTCTCACTCCCTCTCCTTCTTTCTCTCTCTCTCTCTCTTCTTCTTCTTCTTTTCCTCCTCTTCTCCTTCTTCTCTTCCTCTCCTCTTCCTCTTCTTCTTCTTTTCTCTTATTCTCCTATTCTCTCTCTCTCTCTCTCCTCTTCTTCTTCTTTTCTCTTATCCTCCTACTCTCTCTCTCTCTCCTTCTCTTCTTCTCCTTCTCTCTTATTCTCCTACTCTCTCTCTCTCTCCTTCTCTTCTTCTCCTTCTCCCTCTCCCACTTCTCTTCTCCTTCCCTCTCTTTCTCTTCTTCTTCTCTTCTTCTCTCCTTCTACCTCTTCTTCTTCTTCTTCTTCTCCTCTCCTCTCTTGTAACCCTTTTTTTTTCTCCCTCTTCTACTTCTCTCCCACTCCTTCTTGTCTCTTCTTCTCCTTCTCTCCTCATGGCCCCGTTTCAGGGGGATGGCTTGAGTCCTAGGTCCAAGGGCCCCGTTTCAGCAGGTCGGAGGGGGGAGAACTTCAATCGGAAGGCGCAGGGGGGGTGCTGCTGCCAAGTGAGGAGGGGGTGTAGCTGCCGCCAAGCGAGGAGGGGGGAAGAGCTGACTGACGGGCTGCAGGGGATGTTGCTGCTGCTAGAGGTGATGACGCAGGGAAGGGGGGTGCAGTCTCTATCCGTCCGGAGGGAGGGGAGGGGCCTCCCCTTATATAGGAGGGGGAGGAGGTGGGTGGCATGGTCAACCCTCCCACCTGGGGGTTGCATGCCCCCCCCCATCACCACCACTCCCACTCTCTCTCTCCCCGATGTGCTGTCGGCGGGGAGAGAGGGGCGAGTAAAAAAATTTGAATTGTTGATAATATTTTTTTAAAAAAAATAAAAAGGGGGGTGTTCCTATGGGAACACGGGGATGTTACAACAACATCTTAGCTCTCTGTGCCTTAAACATTGGAC